>NW_010196571.1:0-25737 GCF_000695765.1 Mesitornis unicolor
CACTGGAGGAAAGAAGCCTTTTAAGAGAGAAATTCACATTATGACTTCTGCTGAGTGTTTAACACAAGTGAAGGGAGTTAGGGAACACCCATGCCCAAAAGGCTGGATAGAGTTTAGCAGGGGAGCATGGCAAGAGTGACAGCCCTCACTTTGGGTGATGCAGCCATCGGTGAGTTTGCTATTTAACACTTTCTGACCAGTGCCTGACCACTTGGAGAACAGTTTCTGCCTGATCACTAAGGCTTGCATTAGGCTGAAGCCTCGAGATCCTCTGCAGCCCCACTGAGTCATTTCTTACACCTGGGTATAAGAATTACACCCCTCTTACACATTCCCAGGGTGATGTGATGAGTGTACAATTTGGCTTCTGACCAGGCCAGCAATGCTGTGGGACCTGCTCTGCTCCCGTCTCTTGATTCTGTCTGGAGTCTAAATCCTCGCCCTCCCTCTGCAACACCTGCACACCCAGCACAATTGCTTAGGGCTGTCTTATAAATAATAAACAAGCAGATGGTGCATGATGAAGTGATTATTAACAGAATTATTAGGGGCTAATCTTTATTACTGGTGCTGTAACTGCCTTGGGATGTCAGCTGCAGAACAGCACCTCATTGTGCTAGATACTGTACAAACGCAGAAGGCTTCAATTCTGCTAAGTCTGTATAAATCTCCGTATAATGCCTTAACAGGCAGATAAAGACAGGCAGGTAGACAAGCAGGGGAGCACAAGAACATTGCCAGTGTCAAGACAGAGTGACAGTCTTAACAAAGTAGCTGCCACATCATTTAATACTTGCTTAACAAATGTTTGGACTATGTGGCTTCAGAGCAGCAAGGCTTGCCCCAGGCCTTCCTGGAATTACCAGGACTTCTATTTAGGCTGTGAAAAAGAAGACTGTCTCACAGAGCTTGTAGCGAAGATAAGATCCCCGTCATCTGTTCAAGGATGAAGGCAGTTACTTCAGATTGCTTCAAAATCTAACATCTCTAATGCTCCCTGAAAACTGCAGCAGGAGGGAAAATGTACTATGAGTTGAATGAGTGTTTTCATTCTAGTTTTAGTTTTGTGACATGAGGTTTGAGCATGAAAAAGGGGTATTTTTCCCCTTCATTACTCAGGAAATGTGAACAGTGTGAACAAGAAAATCAGTCCACTGCATTAACTTCACATTTGTCCCTAAACCCCTGTCAGGAGTAAAAAGAAGGAATCAGGTAAAACAACAAAACCCCATTAGTGCAGCCAAACTGCCTCCAAAGTCAAGTGAGGACATCAGCATTCAAGCCTCAGCTTGGTGCACTGAGATACTTTCTAGAAATGATTTAGAGGATTGCAACCAATCTTACTTCATAAAACCGTTGCTATTTCCCAGTGTGAGGACCTGTCTGTTCATAAATACTGCAAAACCATGGCCCTCCTTGCAAGATACTGCAAATGGTAAGACAGGAAGAGCACTCAGCATCTCCTGATCTCTAAGAATTTGCTTTTAGACTGTTTAGGTTGATATAAGTCCACACTGCTGCTGGTTGTAAGTCCACCTTCCTTCTACTGCCCTGGGCTAAACGCTCCTGTCTTCTCCTTTCTGCCATACCAATGCTTTTGAGGTTGCACATCCAGCCAGCTCAGGAGACTGATCTACCAGAAAAGCCACCTCATATAAAGGTAATGATTAATTAAAGATTGCTTCCATGATGCAACCCACTGCATGGTTAGACCAGTGCTGGTACCAGCTGAAGGGAGAGGGCTCAATCGCCCTTCATTCCCACACCCTGCATTTAAAAAGAACATTAAATCCTACTGTAAATACCCGCATGTGCACAGTGACCATTAGTAATGATACTGCTATTGATTACTGGTATGATATGAGTGTTACAACCAAGGCTCTGTTCTTCTTTTACTTGTCTCTGTTAGGATATTAGTATTAATATGAGTATGAATCTTTATATGCATATGTAAATGATCTACTGGGAAGTCTTGATACGGTATTCTGCATCTCCAAAGCCAGAGACTGGGACAGAGAAGCAACCTTGTAGGGACTGAAAAGTTTTTCACTGATTCTCCAGATTAGCTGAAAGAATGGTCTATGCCATGATGTATCGATATAATACAATACATATACTTGTGCACATACAGAAATCGATGAAGTTCTTATCCTTGGAATCGAATCCTTAAGATTTCATTGGAAAGGGGAAATTCCACGTGTGTGTGGGGCATGTGCAAGCCCAAAGGAGGTAAAGAGGCTGGTGGCTGCGGCAGCGCATGTGTGTCTGTGCCTGCCCAAGGCTGTGTGCATTGTTTGGACATTGAAATGGAGTGGACAGAAAAAAAATGCAGGCACGCTTTTACGGATAGCCTGCAAAAATAAATACTTGAACTATATGAGCTCAAGGGGCAAGAAAGACACTCTCTGAGATCAACAGTGGCGTTTGGGAATACAAAGATGGGACAAGGACAGGGCAGGCAAGGCAGTTGTTTGTCAACACCACAAACAGCAAGAAGCACCAGCTGACTTACCTGTACTGTATTGTTTCTGAAGTGGTTGAAGCTCTCAGCTTTGTCATTAAAATCCTAACTATGTTAAATAGGAATACAAAATTTATCTGGAAAAGAAGGAAGAGAGAGGGAAAAATAAAACCAGTGAGTCAAGCAGTGGCTTAAGGGATGTGATACACTATAAAAGGCACATTTTGCAGTTCAAATCTGACTGAAAACAGCCTCTTGGGTTTTAACATTGGTTGCAACAGACTCAGGATTTTACTAGAAATATCAGATTATGCAGCAAATATCCAACAGCTATTAATGATTTCGAAACAGCAATGAAAACAGAGTACAAAATCAATGGTTCCAGCAAGGAACTTATTTTTACTCCCTTTTACTCCTTTCCTGGGTGCTACAAGGAGCTATGGGTGGGCTTGGTTTGGCTGTTTGTACCTCATCCAAGACTCCCTGTACAGACCTGGCAGCACTGTGCTGTGTTGAACCATCCTCACACCCCACAGCAATGGTAATGGCCAGGTAGGGCTCCCCAGACCCAAAGCAGGGAGCTGCACTGCAGAGAGCTCAATGTGAGCACTGCACTCTCTTTGTATTTGGTGGAGGCTATAGATTGCACTCCACAAGAGGCATTTAAAGCAGAGCAGATGAATCATACCTGAAAAATGCCCATTTTTTGGTACTGTTTTGAAAGGTGAGATGATGGATTTGCCACTTCCCTTTTTAATCTGCTGAGCTGGGTAATTATTATTTCTGTTACAATCTCACCGCTGAGAATTGAGATTTGCTCTAATTACTGTTGTAGCATCTGCTTAGTGAGTTTCTTACAGAAATTACCTCTCAGTGTAAACAGGAAAGGAAAAAATAAATTAAAATAATATTTTGATTTGTAGACTGTGTTCAGCAGAAGGATTTGGCACCTAGGAGCAAGTTTTGGGTTGATTTCAACACATAAAGTAGGGTAGCTTGCAACACACTGATCTATCTCAAGATTTTGGATGATGTACACTGTCAGAAGTACAGATCTGTTCTCTCAGGACCGTTTAGGTCGCAACCTAAGCTTGAGAGAAGATATTTCTCACACGCATTTCCAGAGTCCCAGGGCTCCTGGCATTTTGCAGCCTATGAACGCAACAGTTCCGTGATTGACTTCCAACTATTTATGAATCCTGTAGCAGAGCTGCCAGTTAAAAGGTGCTCTTAAAATATACTCTATATTTTTCCATGCAATGTGGCATATTTCAGTGATTACAGTACCTTGGCACCCATCGTATCTTTCCCTGCGGTTACTGTAACATGGCTTATAACAAATGGTGCAATAAGCACCTGAATAGATACTGGGAGATTGCCAGCGTTGGGAATCAAGTACATTAAACATTATTATGTGAGATACTGAAATGCTGCTCTAGGAGTCAACATATGACATTTTCTGAAATTATTTCCTTAGCAGAGAAGGGCCTCGGGGAGCATAAGAAACAAACAGTGCAGTTTGTATACTTGTTCTTGCTAGAATCGTATTTGTCATATTTAAGAGCTTGAAGTCAACTGACTCTCACTTTATCAGAGACAAAACCAGCTTCACAGCACTGGTTTGACTGGAATCTTAAACACCTCACGTTGGTGACTGCACCATTCCTCAATAGCAGAAAGAGAAATGTTCAGGCTGAGAGGGAAGTAGATGGGGGTGTCCTTCACCTACAGAAAAAAAACTTCTGCCTCTGAAATTCTGCTACCAAATCCTGGGCTGCTTTGTCAGCTCAGAGCCAGGTTTGAGTTACTTCTATTGAGGAGGCAAAAAAGGTGCCAATCCAAAACTTGCCACTTTTGCAATCATAACAGAAGGTGTCAGATGGAATTATAGATGCTTAGGCATGGGCAAGTTCCAGATATAAATAGGACTAATTACATGGGATTAACATGAGCTAGACTGGAGAAAGCATCTCAAATTTTGTAAGTCCTAGTCTGATGTGACAGCAGGGAACTGGAAATTCAAATTGCCACAGGCTGCATCAGAAAAATCAGTGATATTGATCTTTATCATCCTATGATTCTATGAGGGTGGTGAGATATTGGCCCAGGTTGCCCAGGGAAGCTGTGGATGCCCCATCCCTGGCAGTGTCCAAGGCCAGGTTGGACGGGGCTTTGAGCAGCCTGGGCTGGTGGAGGTGTCCCTGCCCATGGCAGGGGTTGGACTGGGGGATCTTTAAGGTCCCTTCCAACCCAAACCATTCTGAGTTTCTGTGATTCATTCTATGATTTTCTTTGAAATTAAATTGCAGAGGTGTGATTAATCGGTCCAGAAGGAGAACTGTTAGCTGAAAAGTCTGGGAGTTACTTCACTAGAAATACTGTTATTCTACATAAATCAATTTTTCATTCTCACACTATTAACTCACAGTATTAACTGTCATTAACAGAAAATCTGTCGCACTTCTCACTCAAGGCTCCAGAATTGATCCCAAATTCCATGTTACCTGACTGCAGAGACAAACTCAGACATGGGAGTTTTATTTCCTTTTCTGATTCTCATAAATGGCTGCTGTGCAAAGAGCAAACCTGATTCCAAAATCCTCTGGATTATTAAGGATGGTCCCAAGTTTAAACCGGTCCAAACTCCAGACCTTACATTTACTCACACAATTATACTTTGCTAAGATATATTAAATTTATTTAAAATGCACACCAAAGCCCTGCTAGTCACCTAAGGACAAACGTCAGCCCTGACACCGAGTCATCTGCTCACCCTGCATACCTTGAGGTGTAAAAAAAGAGTGTGAGAACAAACATTCAAAGACACTGCTCAAGGGGAGAGTCCTAGTGTGCAGTGACAGGCAACTCTGAGGACTTCTAAAGCCAGGAATCAGAGACTCATCTCTGTCTCAATGAGCTTTTCCTCCCTGAATGGGTCTACCCCAAGTATCCTACCTGAGCTAGAACTGAATGAATGCAGCTGTATTTACTGTGTGTGACACTATATTAAAGCTTAAAAAATGTTTTGAGACACCAACATCGAGGATTCCCTCTTGTTTCTATCAAGATTTCTCTGGGAGATCTTTAAGACATGAATACAACAACCTCTCAAAGGGAGACCTTAGGAAACAAAAAAATCCAAGGCAAAAGATGCGAATGTGGTAACACCAAACTACCTGTTTCTGCTTTTGCCTACTAGAAAACACCTTTCAGTGTGTTCAATTATAATGATTTCTTTTAAAAGAACAATTCTTCCTTCCAGAAAGTGATCTGGCTCAGTAGGACCTTCTAGTAGCACTCGAAGAGGTCTAATCTGAAGATCAATTTTCACCGCATAATTGGATGGATTTTTATTGTCCATTTGTCCACACTGGGTCTGATAACCACAGCTCACAGGGACGACAGCTTGAGCTCATTTGGGACTGAAGACAATCTGAGAATCAAGCAGGGACACAGCTGCACACAGGCTGCAAAAGCTGAAGTCTCTGAAAGGAAAATAGAGCTATTTTCTCAGCTGGACAGAATCCATACAGTTCTGTGACTACCAGAATGATTCTGATTTGCAAGCAAAGAAGATGAAGCCTCTGGTGCTTATTTCTCATATAAATGGAGTAGCATTTCAAAGGAAGAAATATCTTACTACTGCAAAATGAGTTTTTCTAGTAAAGAGCCTCTGTACTGTATCTGGCAAAGTACACAATTATTTGTCAAGGACTTTCTTGCTATTATTGGAGCTCTGAGTCAACAAATTAATTTCTTCCAGAACTGGACAGCTCTAGCAAAACCTGCACATCAGTTCCATAAATGGAGACTGCTGAATGGACATGGAAGGGAAGGAATGATGACAGGCACTGCATCCTTTCTATTTGTCTTTAATCTCACTTGATAGTTTTATTCATTTCTGTTTACACATGTTTTCTGCTTCATAACGGAAAATAGAACTAAGGGTTTTTCCCTTGATACTTATTGATAGACAAAAATTAATCCAAAGGTTGAAGACAGAATAAAACAGCCTATTTTTTATTCTCTTACTTTTATTTATGATGTGCTAGGAATACCCTCATTGCTGGAATAAGATCCTCTCCAACTACAGATGGGAAAGAAGTCTTTGTATCTTGCCAGAGCTTCGGAAGTTTAGTGTTTCCATTTCTAAATTAAGATGAAAATTCAGAGCCCCAAAACGGAGTTATAAGCTAGTGATCCAAAAGGCATTTGGACCACCTGTTTTGGCACTGATCAATTCTAATCTGAACAAAAAAAAATCCCAGAAGCTCTATTGAATGAAATCTCTCAGTGAAAGATCTTGGTTATAAAAAATTTCCTTCACAAAAACCAAACTCCATTTGAAAGAAAATTTATCTCCCTTAGTGAGATGAAATAGCCAAAATATTCCCAGATGCACATAAGAGGGAACTTTGACTGTGAAGGATTCTTTGCAGTTTTCCTTAAGGTCAGGAGTTTAAATGAGAAGTCATTAAGCTCTTCTCTTCTGAGTGTTTAATGGACAACTAGTATTTATTTTGCTTATATCTGCTATTTTATGCTTCACAGAAAGTCTGTACTTCTGCGCTTCCTAGAATGCTTGCTTCTCTTCACTCCCAGGAAATGTAAATATAATGCTATTTACATGTTGCATTTTTATGCAATGTGGTAAAATGTACCCCAGGATTAAGTAACTCAAATTGGCATTAAAGCAGTAATTGTAGATGGAGCATTATATACTGTCATTCTGACCTCAAATGAATACTCTACCAGTTTATTAATGCCTTGTTTTAATTGTTCTGTCATGCTGTCCTGACATGATTCTCAGTTAGGGCCTTTTAGCACAAAAGCTTTCCTTTCGAAGGTCACAGGCACCATGATGACTCCTTTTGGCATGCAGCAAAGTGCTGGAACAAGCAATCCGATCAGGAATAACGAGATGTGATTAAGAAGAGCGAGGCATAATGTGGTGGATGGTGATGGTTGAGGACACTGTGGAAGAGACTCCCTGGAGCAGCAGTGAAAGGCCTACTCTTCAAGCCAGCAGAGCAGGACTCCACACGTCCTGAAGACTCTACGGGATGGAGTTGTGTTTTGGTGGGGAAACGACAGAGTGGTAAATGAACAGACACCTTCCTTAACTAATGTCTGCGTTACACATCAGCACACAGACCCTTGCCTTTGCCCACGCTATCTCCTAAACCCAAGTCCAAACACAACTCCAGTCCTAGCTGGGATCACGCTGTTTCCTCACTAGAGCCCTGCAACATGCATGAGCATGTCCACAGCCACCTTTCCAACCTTATAACCCCTTCTGTGATCCTCTTGCTACTGTGCTGCTCCTTCTGTCTCTCCTGAAATGTCTTGTATTCAAAAAGCTTTGTTAAAGAGACACACTGCAAGTCACTGCCCAGTCAAGTCAACTTCCATGGGGTCTTTAGTCACATTTTTAGATCAAAAGAAGGGAACTTTAGCAATATGGACCGTAACATTGTGAGTGGAGCATTACAGTTGAGCAAAAGGGAGTGAAGATCAAGACTAAGATGCACTATGGATTTTACCTTAGTAAAGGTAATGGATTCCATAAATATTGGTGAAGGTGCTTAATAAACTTACTTTCCCTAAAAAAATACCTTTAAAGTCACGTTGGAAAAAATGTATGTAACAGGATGGCAGAAAGGCAGCTGTGCTCCTCAGAAGTGTAAGTACCTATGTGGCGTTAGGGTAATCATGCAAAAACATAAAGCGGCATATTTCAAGAAAAAATATATGCATGGACAGTATACACTATAATTACACTGATAAACTAGGACACAGCATGGGAAGAATGGTTGAGTCTGTAGCTATAGCTACTGCATACAGTTGTATTGAAACATCCTTTGTATATGTGGGCAATATTAAATAAATTGTTACTATTCCTCTACTTTTATTTGAAGACAATTAATGAAGCCTACTTCTATGAATGCTACAAGTCTTGTTATTTTAGCTTAAATATCTTAATGGTAATTTATGATAACTTCCTTTTTGTCAATAATACTCTTAAACTTAAGTAACTACACTCTCCTCTGTAAAGTACTCATAAAAAACACCACATCCTTCCACAGTCTTGGTTTTGGAAAGCTAAACAAAGTCAGATATTTAATGACACTTTCTCTACGACATGGTCTTTCAGAACATTGGCCAGCAATTACTATATATGAGATAACACTATATCCCATACTGAAGCTGACCTGGAGTGTCTTTGCAAACACTTCTTTTCATAAAGAAAAGCATTTGTAGAAACAAAGTGTGAAGGGGAAGAATGACATGGTTTGGGAAGTCTTCTGAAAGAGTCAGCATGGGGACAAGGGACATTGTTTCTGGAAAGGATCTGAATTTGTTTCTACAAAGGCTCCTGTAGAAATTTTGTTGTTATAGGTTTGAAGGGAAGAGCATCATGTATAGAAATGCAAGAAAGAAAGGGCAGGAATCTATCTATATTATCTGTATCTATATAATCTATATCTCTATCTCTATCATCTATATCTATATCTATATCTATATCTATATCTATATCTATATCTATACCTATACCTATACCTATATACACACACACATATATAGTTTGTTTTCTCAATGGAAAGACGCTACCAGTAGATCTGGGCTGTTTTATGTAGACCTTAGTGATCTATAAAAGGGAATGAAAGGCAAGCTGACAGATATGTAGTGACACTAAGGTAACTCAGGATAGAAAAAATAAAAGCTGCTTGCAAAGAGCTGTATTTTCTCACAATACTAAGTGACCAGGCACTAACATGGCACATGAAAACACATGATACAAAGGTAACACAACGGGGAAGTAAAGCAATCTTAACTCTTCGTGCAGAGTTATGAGCTGTGGGTATTTTAATTCACAAAAGAAATGTTGGAATTACACTAGCTAACTTCCTGATAACTTCATCTTAGTTCCCAGTAGTGCTCAAGGAAAGGAAACAAAAAATGTTTGAAATTACTGATAAAATAAAAGAAAATAAAATAATACAGGATGCTGCTATAAAAATCCATTTGTGTGGTCACACCTTGAGCACTGGGGTAAGCTTTGATCGTGCCATCATGAAAATGCTGCATCGTTACTGCTTAGCACATCGTAAGACCCCTGCGGTACACGTGCCAGCTGTCTGCTGAGCAGAATTCAACACTGCAATAAGGATGAGCCCCATCTTCTTGAGGACACTTAACTCTTCTACAGCACTCATCATCCAGGGATCTCAAAGCATTTTGCAGAGGAAGATAAGTATCATTAAGCTTGCTTTATAGCTGGGGAAAATGAGACCTAGAGCAGCAATCTAACTTGTTCAAAAGTAAATAGCTGATGAAGACGGATACAGAAGTGAACTCCAGCTCTTCCTATCAGCTCACATACCCACTTAACTGCCAGCAGTTAATTGATTGGGGTGAATTATTTTCAACAAGTCCCAAAAAGCAGAGGTTAGAAAAATGTTCAGCTATGAAGCACAAGGGAAAAAATAATCTATTAAAACTGAATATAAGGTTTGAATAAAAACCAAATGTTTGATCTGCCCATTTGAATAACTGAAAATTCAATACAATTTTAGCTCTGAGAAATATTGCAGAGCAGTTCATGTCTGGGCTCAGTTCACAACAGTAGTTACTGCGAAGAAAAGCAGCTCAGTTAACTGCGTCCGGTGCCTGTTTTCTGCAGTTCGTCCTCTGTTCTTGCTGTGTTTTCATGATTCATCAGTTCTTTGACAGGAATTACTTTAAAAATGCACATAAAAACGTGTTTTTCTCAATAAAATCAAGCTGAAATTCAGTTCCCTGGCATGTGTTTCCAACCCTTTGCCCTTTCTTTACCGTCAGAGAGGGATGTGTGATTAAAACTTGGTTATGCCACTCCGAGGAGAGATACAAGGATTAAAAAAATAATCACTAATATGAAGAGAAAATACCTCAGAGTGTATTTTTCTAGTGCTATCAGAAAGTGAATTTCAAAGCATTCGATGTACTGAAGAGTTGTATCTCTCCTGGGATATATTCCAGCCAAAATCCAATCAGGAATGAAACAAAGAAGGATGATTTACCTACATTTTCTCCCTCACACTTTCTGTCAATAAAAATACAGGTTTCTCACCCCATACTCAGCATCACCATTTAGATCCAGCTCCCTTTGCCTCTGAAATTGTTTCTGAAATTGTCTCTGAAATTGTTTCCCTGATTTCAGCCCAAGTCAGTGTTCAAGTTTCTTCTAAAGAGAAGTAGGAAAGCAATCAAACAAATCTCTCCTGCATTGTTCAAAGACTTTGCACTCTGAGATATAACAGTGAATAATATCTTTAAAGATGGACTTGAGGACTGCTATCATGATTCAAAGGGCTTTATTTTTGGCTGTCTGCATTTCCAAGTGAGACTCAGAACTCCTGCATGACCTGTTTCTTGGTGTTACGCTATCTTGTGCCGCAGCAGTTCAATGCATAGAGGCAAGGAAATGAGAAATCAAAGCCAGTGGAAATAATTTTTGACAGACAAAATCCTCTTATCTTTTAGAGAGACTTGGTATCCTGAGAAGCAGGTTTCATCTCTCTGGAACTAAGAATATTTACCAACAAGAGCACTCTAATCACATTGCCTCTGATTGGTGTAACGATGCCTCTAGAGCACACAGGGATGATACCTTTGTCTAACAGGTAACCAAAACTCAGCTGAGCTCTACACTGGGCACCTGGCTTTTCACTAACTGTGGTAGATGAAACCAATTTTAACTGCCACAGGCTGAGTGCTTGCATGTGGTCGGGACCTGTAATTTGATCAAGTTTTTTGACTTCTAGTCTTTTCTTCTGGTGATATTCATGTTTCTTGACCCTTCCAACAGTACACAGCATTGTCCTGTAAGTTCTTTCATAAAACATGAACTTCAGTTGAACAATTTTTCATTAAGTTCAAATCCAACTCATTAAGTGCGACTGAAAGAGGTCACATTTACACTATTTTTGAAATCTTTGTGTCTTCCTTTTCTGGTGACCACAGTTCACCAGACAGAAAAAGAAAGCTGCATGTTGTCCCCATCTATGTTAAGGCATAGCAGATGCCATACTTCAGTGCTCTTAATCTAGCATTTCTCTCATGGCACCCTTGAAAGAGGCAGTAACTCCAGTAATAAGTGATGCCTGAATCATTATATACTTGAGTCATTATATACATTATATATTTTATTTTATTCAGTATTTTACTTTATTCATGTAAGGATCAAAAAAAGAGCCTGTCAAGTTGCTTTAACGCACTGAGGAGTTGTGCATTTTAATTATAAGCACAAGACACAACTGTCATTTAAAAAATAATAATGGAGGTGGCACACTCTAGCAAACAGTACTGCACTGGAACAGGAATTTTCAAATTTGACTCTTAGGCTATATTTCCAGAGAGCTCTTTCCTCACCCAGCAGTGCTTTCTGATGGGAGTAACCATAAGGAGAGGAGAGGAAGGGCTTGCCCTTATGTTACTTCTCTAAACTGTATCAGCTGCTTTCACCCCACAGTGCAATCAGTGCTTTTATTTCATTAGTGTTTTAATTACAGCTCAAGTGCAGGCCAATGTAGAAAGGTTCAGCATACAATGCCAGCTGAGGGCAGTACAGTTATTGGCTCAGTTTAGAGGGGTCTCAAGGCTGCTCTAAATTAGAGGCAGACATAATGACCTGTATATAAAGAGGCAGCCTCCAACTGTACCTCCATTTTCTGTACCTCTTTGGGATCTTTATAAATAAAATGCTCTTCTGAGATGAGCAAAGCTATTTTCATGACTCTAAGCTACCTATGGTATCTGCCAGAAATGCTATCCAAGGATTTTATGGATCTTGTTGACTAAAGGAGTTATGGTAGATTCACAGACTTCTAGGCCATGATGTGAAAACGAAATACTCCAAGTGTTCGAAACTTGCTACCTTGTGGTGTGTAAATAGGATTTGTTTGTGAGTTAGTCTCTGTAGCAGTGAGTCAATTTACTATAAGGTTGTCTGTGTTTTTGGGATGACTCCCTTTGTGACACACAATTATATTGTGTGCATCACATCAATTTTATTTCTTTCCTTAGAACATAAAGAAAATAGGTTTTACATAAAAAATACTCCTCCTACATTTTTTTCTCTTTTCAACTACACACAATATGGTCTTTTAACTGTGTCTTAACAATTAACACAGAAATTAACTCTCCTGATTTCAGGTTAGGAAACATTCAGACTAGCAGCTGCCTTCCTAGGGAACAAAGAAGCTTTTTTCCCTGCTGAATCACAGGCAAGGCACAGCACTGACAAGGTGAGAACATGAGGCTTCTTAGCCTTGAAAAAGCTGGCAGTGGGGGCTGCCTATTTGGGAACATCTGCGCCTCCTCCATGGGTGCTGGAGTGGTTTAAGGGACAGTTGTTCCCAGTCTTGGTTCCCCAGGAGAGGGGACCCCACTGAGTCCTGTGTATTCTCTGTTAGGACATCCGTGCTCTTCCTTGGTGGCTTTTACCACAAAAAGGTGGAAGAGCAGAATTGGGTTTTTCAGCATTATCCTTTCTAATAGCATTGATCTTTTCCATCCGCACCCAGTGTTTTCTGGGAAAGCATCCTTGCATTTTAGTTTAGCTCAAAATCATTTATGAATGAGCTTCTTTCTTCCTCTGCCTGCTATTGCTTGGCACAGGGTAAACAGATAAACAGGCTGTTAACAGCACACAGCACTGAAAGGGAAACCTAACAACAGGAAAGCTAACAAACAATCACACAGCAATGATGGGGATGAGTAAGATGTAGATGACTGTACAAGAAGATGCAAACCCTTACCACGATTACTACATTTCACTAATCAATGTGCATAGTGCAATTGCCCTAGTTCTCAAGAGCCTCAAGTGGATGAGCAGATATCGCAATGTACCTCCTGGCTTTAAACATTTTTCCTTCTCCTATCTCAAAATGTTGCACAAAGGAAGGCAAACAGCATTACAGAGGGAGGAGAAAAGAATGGCCTAAGGTCAAGGAAACAGCCAAAACCAGATCACTGCAATTCTGACTTGCAGTGTTAGCTACAGTGGCAGCTTCAGAGAACAGCTGAAGATGTTTGACCTTGTTTGTGTTTTATTTTCACATAAAAGTAGATGTGGAACATCACAGAAGCTTATCAAATTATCCCTCAGTGGGAGATGGCGGTGTCCTCCCACCCACATACATGCTTACCAGAAGAACAAGAATCACTGGCCCTTGATAGATGTAATCGATATATTTCCCTGGCTCTTTTCCAAACCAGCATCTGTAAGAAACAAAACAAGAAAACACATTATAAAGGGGAATGCACTTCTTTTAGATTTTAATATTAAAGGCACCATAGAGAGATGTCCTTTTATTCCCTGAGTCGTTTAATCATGTACATAATCAGCAAGTGATTGAGTTTTCTGCTACAAAGCCACATCTTATTTGGACACAGATCTGAGTCTCATTTTCCCCTCTCATTAGACCAGTTATGATCCCACTATGTTTTTGGCTATTACCCATGTAAATATTTCCAAGAAATGTGAGAACCTGCTACAAGGATGATAGCAGAAGATGTGTCCCACTGGGTCTGAAAAAAGGATGAAATAAATATTCTTTGTGAGGAAAAATATCTATTCTCTAGTGCAGTGTCCAACAACACTTCAATTCTTATAGCCCTAGTAAGGGCTGTTATTTACAGTAAATATGTCTCAAGCTGTGTGGAAATGCTGTCTAAATAAGATACTGGATGAATAAGGAGTTTATCCCATTGACTTAGAACCAAGCTGGTGACCACCAAATCCAGCACACAGTACAGTACATCATTTGAAAGTAGCAAATATCTGATCCAACATCAGCAAAAGGAAATCAACTTAGGCTAAATGAAAGCAGAGGTAAAGTGAGGGGCCTAA
Organism: Mesitornis unicolor; assembly: GCF_000695765.1. Classification (NCBI taxonomy): domain Eukaryota; kingdom Metazoa; phylum Chordata; class Aves; order Mesitornithiformes; family Mesitornithidae; genus Mesitornis; species Mesitornis unicolor. The sequence goes on from NW_010196571.1 coordinate 14,358, forward strand.
AACTAGCAGACAGCCTGGATATATCAAGAGTGACTGAGTGCTGGCTTGACTTTAACTTCCACTATTACAAGCGTTTTTCTCCCTGCTGTGCCATACAACAGACTAAGCCTGTGATTTCAGTGACACATACTGGTGTTCACTTCATCCACTTAACTAAGCATAAGAAATCAGTTATGTCAGTAAAAGAATAAGAAGCCAGGCTTAGGCCTGAACTCAATCATTTACACCATTTGGCCTAGGCCAAACAATAGCCAACTCCCAAACTATTCCTGGGGAACAAATCTGGAGCTAGCACGAGCCAGAGGACATTCCCAACAGTCTACGAACTGCAGCTACCCTGATTTGGAGACCACAAGGGTTTAATAATAAGGATGTGAACTATTCCATGTGATCTGGACTCCAGTCCCAGCAACAATTCCAGGCCCAGCTAATTTAATATTAAAGACACAGCCACATGGTCTGGGTCCTGGTTTCACCAAGCAGAGGCAACTTTGCTATCATAATGCCTTAATGTTTAGGTCACTGGAGCTCCAGACACCTTAGGAAGTAGATTTTGGAGTTCTGAGAGGTTTTTTCCCCTTTGTGGATACCACATAAAAGTCTACAGAGCAAAAAATATGTCTTTCCAGTGTTTGCCTTGTGACAAAAGATAACCTTAGTGGAGACTTGAAAGCAAGGGTAATTCCTGAGCCAAGGAGCACATGAAGATGAGTGCAGACTGATGCTTTTACAAGCATTCAAGAAATAATACTTGTTGCCTCAAAGAGGTTGCAGTCTGTAAGGCACAGCCGCACAAGTCCAAAGCAAACAGAGATAAGGAAAGCTATGGTTCAGATGGAATTATTTTGAATCACATAATGTCCCCAAAACCTTTTTTCAAAACGTGTTGCTTGCTAAAACAAAAGGATGTGTTTGCCCATTGCAAAATGCTCTTACCGAACTGAATGTACAGAAATATTGAGATATGCAGCAGATATCTAGGAACACAATGCAGTATCACACAATTGTTTGCCTTCTCTTGTTTCAATTTCTACGTCTTTTAAGTTCCAAATAAATTAGAGAGCTTTAAATATTTTATAAATCTAAAACATGTCTGTTATTCCCTGGTGCACTAACTGCAAATGAGTGTAAAATGATATTTTTGCAACTAATCTTCCAAAATTTGGTGATGAGAGCGAGACTTGAAATAAGGAACTTCCTGCAGCCAAGTTATCATGCAAGAAGGATCCCCAGGGCAGCCTTAAATGAAGGAAACTGATCATTTTTTTTTTTTTACAGAAATAGATATGAAGAAAAATGAATGGCAAGATATACCAAGGAAGGAAATGCAACTCTCCAGAACCTGCAAGACCTACGTTTGAGAGAGGTTTTTGAAGAATATTTTTTGAGAAATATTATATATTGCCTGAAACTCAGAGAACCAAGAGCTATTAAAGAGGAGTTTCTGGGAAGCTGGTTGTTCCAGCAGAGGAATCTAGCAGAGGGATTAAGAAATAGGCTGGGGCATGTGGCAGAACTTAGTGGACCAGAAAAAGTAATCACAGAATATGGAACAGAGCTCGTAGAGCACAAGTGAGGTTCCAGGGCAAAAGCTGCTCATTGGTCTTTGGAAATTAAATATTGCTTAATTAAGACCATATGGAAGAGCGAAATGCTGACATTTACGGTCTCAAGTCCAGTACTAGACCTAAGTTGCATTGAGTGAAGCATCACATGTATACACACACTTTCACACAATTTAGGGGAACAAGGTTGTGACCAAAGGTAAACTTCTACAACACAGGCATCTCCATTGGAGCTCGATGCTCCAGGAGTTAGTGGAGACTAAAAAACCCAGCTTTTCTAGGACAATGCTAGGCTATAAATCAGATCAGATACATTGCAATCTAAACATATCCAATATACCCATTAAATCAGGTGAGTAAGGGTGAGGGGACAGCTATAGCAGTGACATTACGTATGTCCGCATTTGGTTAGCTATATTGTGTATTTACAGTTTAACTGCTCAAACTGGGACCTAAGTTGATATATTGAAAAATATTCTGCCTGCCAGCCCTTACATTAAATCCAACATAAGCCAGTATTTCTCCAATGAAATAATCACTGCACATTTCTTTAAAACCAAAAAGAGAAACCTAAACCCCTGAAAATTACTCAATGCATCAGAATTTTAATTCCATCTGAGTGAAATAAAAGCAATTTTCTTTTTTTTTCTTTTTTTTTCTTTTTTTTTTTTTACCACTGAAAGAATAAACAAACACTCCCCGAATATTGGAGAGGATGGTTTAGGAAGACAGTTCTGATTAGACTCAGATATGTAAACACACTTTCAGTGAATAGCACTAATTAATATTCTTCATGCTTCTCTGATAGTTCTTTGTATAACAAAAACCAACACTGGTTTTATCTTTACTGTTAATTAGATATTACCAATGTTCTTCCCCTTACCAACTGTCCATCAATGAAACTATTACAATAACTCTTAATCATTTATGTGGTTCATTTATTGAGATTTAATAGTACTTTTTTCAGAGTTGTCAGATTTTGCTAAAGAACTGCTAAACCCCAGATAGGATATTTGCCACAGAACCAATTATATATGCCTCAATATCAGAACATGGTCTCTGATAACAACAAAAATGAAGAAAATAGGAAGCTGGTTGAAGCATTTTCTCGCCATTATTCCTGTGTGCTATTTTGAGTTTTAAAACCATTATGAGCTACATAACTTGAACTCCAGTTCAACCTCCAAACAACTTAAGTTACAGTTCAAATGCATACTCTGGTGAAGAGGAGTTTCCCATTTTGTTCTGAATTTTGGGCTGTCTGCTGGGATATCCAAGCAGTCTTGGAAGCTGCAGGAGAGTACATGTTTCCTCATGTTCACACAGAATTTCATGTGTTTCAGTGATATCTGCAGTGAGTGATGCTGCCCCTTGTCCTATCACTGGGCACCACTGAGGAGTGTCTTGCTCCAGCTTCTTCATACCCTCCTATCAGATGTTTATAAGCACTGATAAGAACCTTTTGAAATCCCCCTAAACACTCCCTATCCTCTCAGCCTCTCCGTGCATAAGAGATGCTCCAGTATCCTGACAGCAATTATTTCTCAAAGCCAAGGATTACTTTTATCTCAACTGTCTACATTTGCACACACTTACAGAATTCAAATTAAAGGCGTCATTTCTGTGTCATCCCAGCACAGAGAAAGGATTTTGTAAGTGCCACAAAGTTTAGTGTAAACTGTCCCAGTGGCTGATGGACTGGAGAGGAGAATAGCCCATAAGAAAGTTAAATACACACATGGCTATGATGTGCAGTGAAGATGTATGTGAACATTTCCCTGCAAGCCAAACACCAGCATTAAAGGCAGAAAGGTGAAAACATTCAAAGGCATCTATTTAGTTGCCTGGGTCAATGCAGAGTAACCTGGCATGTCTCTTATCAGTAACTGTGTGAGGCAAATGATGTCTATGATTTATATGGGTTTGTTCTTGACATGGATTTAAAAGCACAAGCTCAATTTGATAATCCACCCAAGGCAGAGAGCCTGAGGCTAGAAACTCAACAGGAACAGCCTGGATATTCTGCATACCACATCCAAATGCTAACCCAGCAGATGATGTGGCATGTTTCTGTCAGGGGTCCTACTTTCCATTATTTCTTTTGGGAGTGATGAGCAGTCTTCCAAAATGAGGTGTGCAAAGCTTGGTGTTGAACTCCCTCACAACAGGAATGTTTAATGAACATCACCATTATTAAAGCATGTGGTGCTTTGCCTCTCCAGGTTTCAAGACACAAGTTTTGATTATTTAGTTTTGTGCCGTTTAAGCTGTTATTTCAAGTCTAGTTTTAGAGCTGAAAGTCCCACTTCAGCACAATGAGACAGCTGCCAGGTTGTCCTGACTTGTTCAAGGCACAAACTACAAGCAACCTGACCATGAAGCAGACCCAGAATGTTGTGATCCTTTACCCATCCAGAAACAAGGTCTGTAAGCACAGAAATTAGGGAAATCTGATGATCTGAGGTGATGTCCCAGGCCTGATAGACTTGGACACCCAAGGAACAGGAACCTCTAACTGAAGTTTTTGTGGCCATTTTGAGACTACAGTACGAATTCTCCGGTATGATCACTGCAGGCAGGGATGGGATAACACTTTTCCTTCAGTGAAGGGGTGTCTGTCTCATTGCCGATGTGTGTAACTCCTGGAAATGAGATTATTGCCTTCAAAGTCACCATTAAAGCTACAGAAGAGATTGGGTTCAACAGTTTGTAGAGAGCAGAGAAGAGGAACTTAGTAATGCGTAACAGAAATCTCCCCATGCCTACAGCATGCATGCCCAAAGCTCAGCCAGTCATCCTATCCATCTCACTTATAGAAAGAAGAAATAGTGCATATAAGTCTAATTTATCCAATGTACTTTGTACATCTCATCCTTCCAGATGAGATGAAATGCACCCCAGACTGCGTTTACTATTTTGACTGGTCACAGCTGATCATAAGAGACCACAGAGTAGTGCAGATGGTGACACCTACAAGGTAGAGACTTACACTTAGTCAGATGCACTATAGACAAACTGTGGTCATACAACAAACAGATCCATGGAGAAAAGAATTAGCTTAAGGTTAGGGAAAGGAGCTGTAACAGACAACACTAGTTGAAAAGTACAAGCTGAGCTATATCTGCCCAGTATTGATATCAGGGGGAAAATTCCCAAACTACTCTTTTATCTCCCTTATTTTTCAATTTCATGGACTAACTGCTTCCAGTTGGAAAGGCCAGAAACAGAAATGCCAAATTTCCAGCCATAAGATTATTCTTGGCAGACCATCAACTGAATTCTGCACACCCAGAAGGAGAAATCCTTAACGACTCAACTGTAGTTTCTACCAAGGTCTTACTCAAGCAAAACTCTCATTGAAGGAGATTACCCTGACTGCAAATCATGTATAAAGCTACCAAAGGAGAGCTTTGGGGCTTGGACAAGGATATTTGGGAAAGGTATTTTCAGGAGTTGACTCCAGTAGTGCTCTCAAATTTGAAATGGTCTGGACTTAGATGGAGGTGATCTGACCTTTCTTCTTTCGCATCAGTCAGCCTCATCTCTAAATTACCAGTTTAGCCTATCAGCATTTCTCTATTTGTTTTAGAGAGCCACATAAACACAAATGTTAACATCACTTACTGTTCATTTTCATAATAAAGCTTGCCAATGGCCCAGGCGATGATGATTGGGCAAGGAATACCTGTAGGAGCAAAAAATCAGGAGTTAAACACAACCCATGTGCACATGAATACTACCAACGTAGATTCTGATCTGTGTGAGGAGTGTCTTGGTTAAGGACCTGGAAAACTCTAAATACAAGTGGTTCTATCTTGGTATCCTTGAGACATCACAAATGTTATGACCTCTATATGTAAAAATAAAAACTCCCACTGTTTTCAGTATGAATCCAAAACACATACAAGCTACTATGAAGTAAATTAACTCTACCCCAACCAAAACCAGCACAGCGATCAGAAGAATTTTGGCTGATTTAAAGGCAATTTTGGTCCCTTTTCATTTTCCTGTAGTTGGAAAGCACTGGAAGTGACACGACTTAAGCCCTCAGGTAGGAGTCAGCATGGCCTTGTATCTAACGCACCTTTTAACTTCCCATTTCTTGCCTCTTCTGTGGAAACCGGAGGCTTTAAAGGGATGCAGCAGTGTGGAAAGAGAACCACAACACAGCAGGGGCTCTGGGAGAGCTGTGTGAGCAGCTGATTTTCCAGTTTGGTGAGAAGATTGAGAAATATTGAAAAGAAAAATTGAATCAATTCCCCACATAAACATTTTCTTTCTTCTACAACTCCTCTTTCCTCCCATTCGATTCAGGATTGAATGACATATTTTGTTTTAAAGGCTGTTTCTTCCGTCAGAACTGCAATTCAATTACACCTGCTCAATTCTGAGAGGAAAAGGCATTTCCGATCAAAATGTCATTCTACTTTCAGAAAAGAAAATATTTGTGACTTTTTTTCTACCTGTCTTCCTTCAATAGAAAAGAAATGCCAAATTCACTAGTTCTGCTTGACCTCAGATTTCACATTCAAGCGAACAAGCTGACCACATGAGGCTTGTCTTGCCAAACCTCTCCAGGTCAAGTTCAATACATGGATATGTTGGTTGGAGAGGACCTCTGAGGGTATCCGTTTCAATCTCCTGCTCAAAGCAGAACTATCAACACTATCCCACCTCAGCCAGGGTTTAGCCTTGATGAATTTTCAATATCTCCAGGGTCAGAGATTACACAGCTTCTAAGTCATCTGTTCCAGTGCTGCACTCCCTTTTGGTAAATCATCTGTTTTCTTAATGCTCAACTGGAACCTCACGGTCTGCAATTTGTGGCCATTGCCTCTTCTTATAACATCTGCTATTACCAAGAAGAATTTGGCTCCATCACCTTTGTAATCATCTTTCAAATCATTCTTGGTACCTAATAGATCCCTCCTTAGCTTCCTCTCTGCCAGATCAAACAAGTTCAGGTCCTTCAGCCACACCTCACAGGCCATGTCCTTAGATCCCTGATCATATCGACAGCCTTCTAGTGGATAATACACAGGTTTTCCACATCTCTTTTGACCTGAGAGACTCCAAACTGACCACTGATGGCTTATACTCAGCCTGCATCCACTGCAAGTCCTAAATTCTTTTCAGGAGGACTCTGACAGTCGGTTCCCAACCTGGACTGATGGACCAGCTCATGTTGATGCAGCTGGGGAAAAGGAGCAGCCTGTGGCCCAGGCTGACACAGTAGAAGTGAGGTAACAGGGCATGCAATGAGCTGTTTTTCTGCCTTTGAGTATCCACAAGAATGGTGTAAAGATGCCATGTGACTGATGGTTTCTAGGACAAATCCCTCAGCAGTCCAAAAGACTGCTGTAAGGTTGGACTGGCAGATAATTAGGCCTCTCTTCTAATCAGCTGCTCACTTAGAAGTGTCTCTTGAGCCTGAGTGGTCCACAGGGCATGGACAGTGCCTTTCCTGTTTCACACTGTGTTGAGCAGCGGTGTATAAGGGACTGTGATCACTGCTATGCCAATCAAAGTGAAAGGGATGCAGTATGAACTGCTGCATTCCCAAAATGCTGAGCCTGGGAGTTCTCTTTCTTTCCTTAACACCAGGTGCCTGAGGATTTAAATGAAGAAGATAAATCCAGCAATAACCTATAAGCTTTATGTTATCACCACAGTGAAGAACTAAACCTGAACTCATGATGCTCTGTCAAAACTAGGTCTGAATGTCAGATTTCACCACAGTGGGATTTTTAAAGTTATTCTTGCTGCTCTCGTCTTTATCTCTCTAATGCCAGGTACCACGTAACACCATTTTAAATACATAAGTCACTTACACCATCCTATGAAGAGAAAGACCCATTTCCGCAGCTTATCTGTGGAGTAAGTCATCACTATAGCTGTGTGTAAGTAGCAGCCTTCCACAAACATCCAGAAGAAGTTGGTCACCACAAAATAATTGTAGACAGTGGTAATACATCGACACCAGGGCTGCGAAGGAAACAGAAAAGAACATTTTAAAATCATTATGAGAATGTTTAAAAGATTCTATATGTTGTTCTTCCTTTAAAAAATCAATGGTAGAATACATTCATGGGATAGAGATTTATACCTGTACTTGCAATCCCAAAATTTTAGGTGCTGTTGGGAATTCATAGCTACGTCTGTGACTTTCTGTTGAGGTTTGGCTTTGACCACAATATGGAGGATCTCCCATACCTGAGCATGTCTGGAAAGTCAACGTGTGGCATATCCACACCAGCAGTCTGCAAGCAGTCTGAGAAGCAGCCGTGTGGAAGGAAGACAAGAAGAGGCAGGTCACTGGACTGCAGGTGATCTTCAGAGAGGAGCAGCCACAGCCTGGGGTCATACCCAAGGATGACTTTATAGAAGTCTAAGCATATCTTAGGCAGCATAACCCACCTTCTGAGCCATTCAAAGGAAACAGGAGATAGAAGTTAATGTCAAAGTCTTGCTTCATTTCCACTGAAGGGAATGAGCACCACTGACATTTAGAAAAAAGATATTTGACTTTAAAGATACGCTTTTATCAGTTACTTCATCTTCTCTATTCCTGCCGTTAGTGCTTCAGCATTTAAGCCATTTTGCTGTAACTTCAATGGGAAATTCTGGCCAGGCTCAGTGTATCAGTAAAGGCATCTTCTCCTGGTGGCTGTGTCGTGGGAGCACAGCTGTGGATTGCACAATTAGCTACAGAGCGGCAGATGGTAACATCCCATCACTAAATCACAAGTAACTGCTGATGGTAATTTCCATAGTGCTACACACAGAAGACTGGGAAAACGTCTTTCTGACCAAGCAGGCATTCAGCGTATTCCCTGAAGCATGACATTAATTACTTATGTTAGCTGCTATCACTGATGTCACTTTGGTCTCGCCATTCTCCAGCCTTTTAATTAACTCTACTAAAGTATTTGAAACTTTGGGCCCTCAGTTAATTTTATTTCAGACTTCATCTGCATGAGGTATTGAGGATCTCCAGACAGCCAACAGAGCAGCAGATGCACTATCAAACCCAGCAAAATTCTGTGAATATATTGGACGAGAAACACAGTTACAAAATGATAGCCCGTTCACCAGTTGTGATCACTCCTGTTTATTGAGCTGAAACAAACACAATAAATCTTCTGGATGTGTGAAAGCTTTTATTTCTGTATTATTTCACTAGGATTTGAAATTTGGGTTGGTTTCATCTTTAAAACAGGATTAAAACCCAAAACAACTCAGAAGAAGATGAAACATTTTGTTTTCAAAGCTTTGTTTAAGTAGTTTTTTTTCTCATTCTGTCCTGAGCAAAAGAAACCACAAATAAACCCCAAACCACACCCTATTTTTGGCTAACACCAAACAACTATTTTGGCTCTATTTGTGATGGACCCCCAGAGTAGTAAGGCTAGGTTTCCAAAGACTCTAAGTCTCACAGTGGATTTTTTGAAGGTATGAACATGATCGTTCCCTGTGGCCTCAGCCTCATGTGAATTCTGATATAACGTCCAGGCTCTTGTTCCCCTCTCTCTCAGTTGCAACACTTACACTGGTTTTGTCCCCTCCACAGCTGCCCATTTTCACAAGGCCTATAAAAAATAATTATAGCTGAGCCTGTTTTTCCTGTGTCAGAACCGAGTGGAATTGGCCAGCGGATGGGGAAGATACTGTGACAGGTACAGACAAATACACATGATGGTGGTGAGATCTCCCTCTGCATCGTTTCCATAGGAAACCAGAGTAAAATGAATTCTGAGCAATTCCTTTTGGAACTGTGGGTTTATTATTACTAAATAATAAACCTAATTAGCAGTCCTCATTAATTTATACCATTTAATTTATTTGACTGAGGATTCTTGATCCCCTCATGTATCCACCATTAGGCTCCAGATTTCTTCAGCAATTCCCCTTCTTGATTTATTAACATAAGCACTATAACTTCATGCAAAATGTTTCGACATTCAGTCCTTGATGCTCCTGTAACCGTGTTATTACTGATCAGCAGAAGACATCACATCATTAGCTGGCATAAATGATGTTGCTCCCATTGATTTTAGTGGTGTTATTTTGACTCTGACTTATACCACAATAAGAACATAATGAAGTTATCACTTAGCCTGTATAAAGCATCTTTCCAAAAAGACTGCAGTGTTTTGCAGAGAAATGATGAGTTACTGAAAACTGATACATGTGAGGAGCCGTCCTTAGATTTGCAGTTTTATATTTTCATTGGCACTTTGTTGTCACACTTTAAAAGGCATTTGAGTCCCTGACTCCAGCTGATTTTTTCTAAATAAATGTAAAATTTGTATTAAGATTTGCAGTATTTTAATGAGGGTAAAACACTCAGCAAAGAAATGTCAACAATAAAGCTCTTCTACCACCACCTTCAGCACTCCAAAAATGTCAGGAACACAGACAAAGCAAACAGTGAATTAACAGAAGCTACATCTTCTCAAAGGAGCAGCTGATTGAATAATAATACGGCGTTATGCATAGATGACTTCTTTATCTATGTTCAGATGACTTTTCTATTTGTTTTCCCAAATTATGGGATTAAAGTTCAGATGTAAAATCCTACATCTGAAAAGTTAATGAAGGATGATGAGTGCCCAGCTGGCATTAAAATGAATGGATAACCAGGCTCCTGGGGTGGTTTTCAGTATCTACAGTTCCTACATGAGTGGAGTCACATTGACTGATACCAGCTATAGCTATAATCTATAGGTACTTTAGTCCACCTGCTTTCCAAAGAGAGAAAATATAATGGGGACATGGTGTGTGTGTGTGTATCCATGTGTGCTTGTAACACACTTTTTTCCCTAATTATGGAGGTAAATATCAGGGGACAGCCCTAAAAGGAGAGTACTTCACTATAAGAATATTAAAAGGGAAAGAAAAAAAAAGAGAAAAGTAAAAAAAAACTTGACAAAGGACTACAAAAAAAAGGACTATGTATCAAGGAAATGTAAAATTATTCCTCAAGAAAATAAAGAAGAATGCTTTTTCTTTTGGAGTGGATACTTTCAATCTGAAATTCTTGTATTATTGGGACTGCTGGGTACCTAAATTCTGGGGGCATTACAGTACTTACATAGTGACTGATTCAATGGCTTCACTCAGTCAAGCACTTGCAGCTAGGAGCTACTTAAGTGAACAAGAAATAACAGGAAGAGTAAGAGAAATGGGAGCATGGTGACATGCTGCATTTCTCAAGAGTGCTCAATGCCATGCAGAGAAGATACCCCACTTCTTGCTTCCTTCAGCCTTCCCATTTTCCATCGCGTAGATCTCTCTGCTCTCTTGAACTGTCTCTGACTCAATCACCCATCAGAAAGCTGACTTAGAAAGCTACACCAGCAGGAAACTCCTTGCTTTTTTAGTTGGCTGGGTTAGTTCTCCACAATTTCAGTGGGTTCAGTGTCCAAGGGTTCAGTCCCCACCAAGGGATCAAGAAAAGGAACAGAGCAAAAGAAGCAGCAGGAGCTGGAGTGAAGCGTTTGGGTCCCTGGAGGAATGAGCCACCCCTGCCAGTGACAGGGAGCTGCTGCTGGATGCAGCCCATATCACAGAACTTCATCCTCAAGGCCAGCAGAGTGAAGAAGGGATGAGCAGAAAAACAGAATTTTGTGGAAAATCCCCAGAATATATCAACAAGCAAAACCTGTATTGTTTCAGGCTCTATTTCTTAATTTCTTGAGAGTCTCTAGGCTGTGAGGTATCCACAGAGTAGCAGACTCAGAGCCTCAACAGCCAAATCAAATATTTCTGTACCGTGTTCATGGAGATACTGCCCTCCGGAATCAATGCTTTCC
>NW_010196571.1:25772-26805 GCF_000695765.1 Mesitornis unicolor
CTACACAGGTGCACATCACTGCAAGATGGTCAGACAAAAATGCTTAAGAACACCAAATATACTGTCTCAAAGTATATACATGTGGAAAGTATTTATGGTCAATGAAGATGAGAGAGAGGCTTATGGTTGGGACTTTAAAAACCCCTCATATTCAGTAACAAGGAAATAAGTTAAAATTTAGCAAATTTAAGCTCATTTTCTTCATCTTTTTGAAATTACATTAAAGTCACTGAGAATATGGATAGGTGTATTTTGTAATATTTCTATCATTTAAACAATTTCAGCTTCCCTGCCTGCCCCCAAACTACATGGTAGAGACATGCTGCCTCCAATACTTACTTCATTGCTTTCATGTATATTGTGATCAATCATTTGAAGCAGAAACCACATCACATTCCTCAGGATGAATGTGGTGATCAGGTTCCAGTGGATAATATTCCGCAGGCATCTGATACTCCTAAACAGGGAAATACATTTAAATCATCATATATAGTGAATATACACACCTGTTCATTAATGACAAGTTTATTCTGTTCACTTGCAAAATGGCCAAATCTGTGCTGCCTTTCTTCACTATATACCTTTCTTCCAGAAACCACAGCACAACTTTTGCAAAGCCATGTGCAATAATTTGCCTTGATAACATGAGGAACTTCCTTTGACAAGAACCAATTCAAGCCAGTGAAATAAGATACACCCAAAAGACTCAAATAATCAAAAGCTCATTTCATCCTTGGTTATTGTTTTTAGTCCCCTCTGCTCCATCCCATCAGCTCTATGATAATGTCAACTAGAACTGGTAAGCCCTTAAACAACCAGGCTGCACTGGAGTCTGTTGTGTTGTTCACTGAAAATCTGGTGACAAATGTGCTGGATTGGCAAAACTGGAATAGTTTACATTTGGTGTGAACTGTGTGAAGTTCAGTTTTGAGACACATTAATGTAATAGGACAGCACGGACTGTTTGGCTTTCAGCCCTGGGCTTAGTTGGCTGTAGCAAGCTTTCTAGACAAGGTAGAGCTGCATGTTCTCC
>NW_010196571.1:26836-61292 GCF_000695765.1 Mesitornis unicolor
TGTGTCTGCTTTTAGTCCTTCCCCAGCCCCCATTCAGGTGCAATGTAAAATACGAGCACAGCGTAAAACTACAGTAAGTTGGGACACAGTGTGATAAATCAAAAGAAGGGACATCTGAAATAGTGCTTGCTGCCGAAAATGGCTCCAGGAGGCAGACAGTGCATGATGCTGATGCCAGCAACCAAAGTGTCACTGGAGCTAGATAGAAAGTTCCTCATTAGAGATTCAGTCGCTAATGCCAGTCAATGACAGTAAGTCATTAATTCAACCATCCAGTTATTAAAATCACTTCCACAGGGGCTCACACAGCCTGGGATCATCGGGTTAGGAGTCTGCATTTGCCATATCAACTTCCCTGCTCGCAAAGGAAGCTGTCAAGTAATGTGGGACAAACAGAAAGTGGTGTTCTGAAACCTGCCCAACTCCAGTTGAACACAGCTCATCCCAGTGACAGCAAAAAGAGAAGGCACAATGCAGAAACCAACACTGCTGTTGCCTCAGGTCTTTGGCAGACAAACAAGCCAGCCTTCTTGGTAACAAGCACTCTTTTGCTATCCTAAAACACTTATTGCACTTTTCTTAGGACTCGATTAGTCAGTCTTAGGGCCAGAAGCAATTCTGTTATGTCCTTCGGCCTCATAAACCTCTCAAAGATTTCACAGCAATCCAGAAAAAAAAAAACCAACAAATAGAAAACCTCCCACATGTGAGATGCTGCACCTTACAGAAAGCTGCTTGTAGGTATAACCCTACTAAGTCAATGTTAAAATAGCTTCTGTGTTTAACAGCTCAGGCCCGTGGTATGAAACTGGTATTTGGTTTTGAGACCCTCAGCGACTCATGACTGGAGTCAACTTGGAAAACAAATCTCCAGCTGCTCGGATCCATTTGCTTTTATTTTAGCTACAAACCCCAAAAGCGTTGCTCTCAGTGTAACCTGTGCTACCAGCGGACGTGTCAGAGACATGTCTCACTTAGAAAATTCCACCTCCAACAAAAGGCAAAGGTTCACGGTTAGGGCTTTCAAAGAAACCAGGCAACCAACACCCACTGCCCTTCATGAAGGAACCAGGAACCCATCTGGCTCTGGACAGACTTCGAAACATGCTTTTAAACTCTGTTCTCTGTTGATCGTTTTGCACAAAAACGTCCTGCAGCTGCTGTTCATCTCGATGGTTTATTCCCTCCCTTCAGGTTAAGGATTAGCAGATTAAGGCAGGCATTTGAAACTCTGCTTCTACAGGAGAAGGAGGCAGGGGACTAGAAACGGAGGAAATTCAGATCAAACTGTAGAGTTACCGGCATGAAATTAATTGTTTGTGGGAGCTCTAACAACAAAACAGATCCAGCACCCTTGCCACCTGAATGTATTTCTTGACAAAGAGAAGAAAAATCAGTGGAAAAAAAAATCCTTGCTGCACACCTCCATGTCGATGTAACTTAAACATTTCATATGCTGGAACATCACTAAATCTGTCTGGAAGAAATCTTATTCCCACAAGACTTACAGCAGTACATTGGTCTGGGCACAGAGGCAAATAGGATCAAACAAATAGTTGTAGACTTTTTGGTTCAGTTCATAAAAAGAGCGTTTCCCCCAGGAGGATCACAGTCATCAAAACTGCAGTCTCTTCTGTGTCTTGGAATATAAAGACAAACTCAGCACTTACTGGCTGCATGATCTTTGCTCTCCTATTTCTTGGTTCACACTGTTTTGTCCTCTTTGCCTGTCACTCTGTATCTAGATATTGGCTGTTGCTTGGACTGCAGGATGCTTGGGGCAGAAGCAAGTTTTAGTGGTGTCTGTTCAGGACCCAGAGCACAAGGGTCTGGTCTGTGTTAGGAACTCCCAGGCTCTACAGATAATGATGATAAAAACTCTCCTTGTTTTCAAAACAAGGAAGATGTTCTCCTGGTGTAAAATTAAGTAAAGTATGAATGTGGCCAGCAGCTGGAATTAAGCAAAATGAAGGCTGAAGCCTTGTGAAATAATGCTTTGGACATGAAACAGGGACAGTTGGCTACCATGTCCCACTACCCTTAGCAAAAGCCATACTTTGGGTACCAGTATCCTTGTACCATGGCCTCATTCCCTTTCTGAGACACTCTGTGAATGACATAGATGGGAGGCAGATGCTTTCACCTGCTAAAAAAGCTTCATGTCTTTAGGGTTAACAGAGCAATGAAGAAGAGGCTGTAGAGCAAACTTTTCGCTTTTCTGGCTGCAGTCTCTCCTGAGCCACATTCCCCACCCCAAAGCAGCACTAAGGCGGGCAGGATTTGCTTTTGTGATGTCTGGGCCGCTGTTCTGCTGGTGTTAATTGCAGTTCGGGTTTTAATGGAAACAACAGTATAGTCGGGCTGAGAAACACACATCTGAAAGTGATGTGACCCCAGGCACAGAATGGTTTTAACCTTTTCCCTTTCCTTAAATTTCTTCCCTTTTCTTCCAGTCAGAGTCCCAACTGGAGACTCAAAGTTTGTTTTTGTTTGTAGAGAGCCCAGAGCACATGGTTTCTGCTTGTTTCTGTCTTCTAACTACTACTAGCACAGAAATCACAGGGCCTGCAATGCAATTCATAGCCAAGGGCAGGAAAAGCTCAAGAAATAACTGTGTCAGGTTCATACTGGGGAGGGAGAACCAGCAGGATTAATATAGTGTGTGGAGGCTGCAGGGCAGAGCAGTGGAGGACTGCAGCAAAGTCTATTGATGTAGCAAGGGAAAGATCTCTTGCCAACCACCTGAGAAAGCTGCTCCCATTTACAGGCACTGCCACGAATGCTATTACCATAATTTAGTCTGTGTAAAGCATCTAGAGGGATACAGGGATGAGGATCCCCTCATTTCAGGCACTATTCACATGAGACTGCTCTGCTGGGCTCAGGAGCTTGCCCTGTGCATAAAGTTTATATAGATTGGAGTCAGAGGTGGACAGCGAATGAAGGACATGTCCCAGATTGGGCAACAGAGCTGGTGAGTAATAGGAGACCTGCAGCACAGCTGATGTTTCGTCAAAGGGCAAAGCCAACCTTGTCATACTCACTCATCTCAAAGCCTGAGGAAGAAACACATAATACTCATAGGGGTAATTTGTCCTCCACTGATCTTTTCCTAGCTCCTGGTAGATGGAAGCTAGCTTAAATTTATAAGCCTTAATTTGAATTTAAATGTTCCTGTTATTCATGAAAATGACCTGTCTCTTTTTTGAAAACTTGTTAAACAGTCATAACAGTATTCTATGACAGTGAGCTCCATGGTTCCCTTCTCCTTGATAAATTACTGCCTTCACTCTCTGGAGTGAAAAAGTAAGCAATCCATGCTCTGAAAACAGCTATAACTGCCCTCACAGGCAGCACTGAGAAGGAACTCACATCCCACTGTAAATGGCAGGAGGTGGAATTTGAAACACATTGAGTTGTATTATAAGTTAGTGAATTGAGCTCTCCTAGCGTGAGTGGTGTGAATGCATTTCATCACAACTCAGAAGCTTAGAAATTTGGGGTTATTCTTACCTCAGCAGGGAGGTACCACAATTTGGAGAGTGTGGCAATGACAGCATTAGGAAAATGAGAGCCCAGACAGCAGAGAGGTACCCTCTCAAGAGGGCAAAGAGTTGTGTGAGAGAGGGGATAAATGGGAGATGAGGGGACTGGGTGCTGAACTGCTGCTTCAGGCACAATTACAGCATCGCTGGGAAGAAATTGTGAGTTACAGAGCCATTTAAAGTCCCAGAGCCTAAAAGATCAGATGACAGAAGGTTTCATATTCATCTCCAGGTCACGTAACACTGTTCATGCCATTTCCACTTGTTTTACAACGCTCCATGTAGATCGAATGGTGCAAGTGTGGCTTAGCTTCCAAGAACAGCAGCGCAAGTCACCACCCCAGAGACTGTCACATCAAAGACACCATGGGCTGAGCCTACAGGCTTCCATTAAAGAGCCTTTTCCTGTATTTGCTTCCTGCCCTGATCCTTTCCAGACATAAAGCACTTAACATAAACTCTTATATGAACTCTTCCCTGGTGCATGGGTCCAAGGATGGGAGGAATAAGAAAAGAAGTTGTAGCAATTCAGTCAGAAGAGACTTAAAGATTGAGGCCACAACAGAAAGACATAAGAACTCCCATATTTAGTCAGACCAAGGAGCCACATAAGCTGTGACTCAGTCCCCAGTGGTGATCAGTAAAAGAAAGTTTGGGAAACAGTATGGGAAATGGGGGAGATAGACTGTTAGTTGTTCCTTGCTCTTACCTCCTTGCTTCTGGAAGACAGAGGTTTTAAGATATTCCTGATTCAGAGACCAAATTTAATCACATTAAATCACCTCGTTGGTGGCCCCAGCTGCTAACAAGAGTCACTGAACTCCTTTTGTGGTTTATGCTCACTAGGGTCAGGTCATGGCTTATCCTACTAACATGATGGAATGAAGAACTCATCAGCTGTTATTCATGGTAAAATCCATGTGTCTATGTTGGTTCCTCTTCTCTGCTTGCCTCTCCCCTCCCAAGGGCTGGATGAGGAGGCATTTCCTCACAACTCTCAACCTCAACCCTCCTGTCCTCTGGCAGTTTTAGGAAGGGGGGACAGAAAGAGCCTGGAAGTGGACAGCATGAAACTGCGAGTCCTGTGGGCTGCAGGACCAGGCTGAGAGGAGTGGTGGGTACTTTGCCTCCACTGGGAAGAGAGGTGGATATTCCATTTTCACTGGGAGGAGCGGTTGGTACCCCATCTCCAATACGTGCTCCTGAAGCAGCACAGTTCATGCAGAGATTTCACTTCTGGCTGTGTCTGACAGAAGATTTTGGGTCTGAAATATCCCCCTGAAACATGGCAAGTAGCGTCAGGCAGGCACAAGCAAGCAGTGTATGTTACACTGAGTGGAGGGGGGCAGAAGGAAAAGGATTTCCTTGAAAAGGAGAAAAAAGGACTTACTGTTTCTGACTTGGAGGGAGAAAAGATACTGCCACTGAAGCATCTTGGCTCTGTGAGTGGAAGGGCTTATTGGCTCCTCAAGATTTCTTAAGAACCGGTGCTTTGCCCCCTGTGGAGTGATCTCCAGACACTGCTTCTGACAAGGCAAGAGTTTCTGCTGAAGGTCTGCCATACAGAAGTCCTACTGCTGTGCCACCCTTCCTGCTGGGTTGGGCAGAGGTGTCCTCACATCAGGCAGGCAGCACTTTTTGCCAGGAGTTGTTCAGAGCACAGCCACTTGCCTAAAGCCTAATGATCTGAGGTTTTGAATAGAAGAGCTGAGCAAGCAACAACATATTTTCACAAGAGACTGAGTTATGAAGTTCCTCGTTTTATATTTATGGGAATTTGGGGACAATGGCACAGGATGTGTGTGTTACAGTGAGTCGTGAGTCCCAGCGTACATCTCTGGTTGTGCTGGCCCAAACCAGGTAAAATGACCTGGGAGCACCTTCCTCTGCCCCTCACTGCACACACACAGAGCCCCATAAAAGCATCCTCAGCTCTGCAGCAGGAGGTTAAACACAAAGAAGCAGTTACGGTGAAAACAAACATATTTCTCTTTGGCCTTCCTAATTAGTAAATCAAAAGCCAGGTGTATGGTGGGAAATTACACATAATGACCTCTTTATTTGATTTGAGAACAGCCCATGTTTCAAGCCCAAATGTCATTCCCTGACTCGATATCAAACCGCTAGCATTGTGAACTGCTTGCTGTGTGGGGGGTGTCATAACCAGGCTTGCACTTTAGGAACAATGGCAGAAAATGAAAAAAAAAATCAAAATTCTCCAGCAGTTGGCTGCAGCCTGGGTCAGAGGTAGGCAGAAAGAGTTTCTGATCCATGGTAGAGAAAGCACATTTTGTTAATTATTTCTGTAAAAGGACCGTAATGGTATGGTTGGGTATAGAAAGCAGAAAACTAGAAAATCTATTCTTTTGACTTGGGAAATGCTGAGATCTGAAAAGGCAGAAAATCCAATCAAGTCTTTCTGTACAGGTGGCCTCACTGAATCAGAAACAGAGGTCTATAAAAGGGTTTCTAAAATAGCACTGGTAAAACTCAGCATAGCCTTTCTACTGATTCTTGGGGTTTTTTCTTGCTCTATCCATACAGTGGTATTTTTCCTCTGGGACATGCAGAGCTACTATTTTCTGTTTCAAAGCATGACACAAAACAATTAACATTAGCAATCATAATAATGTGCCAGCATGGTTGAAAGCTATCTGAATTACCTGAATCATCTGCATGGAAATAATTGCAAATGGTAACATTATTACAGAAGCTTAGAAACCTTCTATTAATTAATGTAGTATTCCATTAATAATGATGTTCAATTAAGGCTGCTGTCCCAAAGTCTGTCTGAAAACAGTTGGCAGGAGAAATCTGAGAGCGCTTTGCTGGAGTCCTTCTCATCCCTGACTGCAGAACAAGCAGGAAGGAGAATCATGGACAATACTTTAAAAAAATACTTTTTTTTTCCCTTTTAGTCTTTTCTAGGGCAGGCAAAGCTCATGGACAAGCCATAAATGGCATGGAGTGGGAAGAATACCTAACAGCAAGTTATTTCCCAGGCTCTGTGCCTGTCATGGTCTATTTGCTTTTATCCATATCGAGGCCTCCCCTGAGGTCCTCATGGTTTCCCGTGTCCTCGTGTTCAATCACTGCATATATTCTGGTGCTAGTGCTTATTGATGGGAAAAGCATCTGGAGAGGCTGGCAGGGAAAACAAGCTGCTTGGTGGCAGTTGTCTGGAGGCATATAAATATCCCCACAGGAAATGCTAGGGGCAGTTGCAAGGGTAGAACGAAAGCCTGGAATAGAGTAACAGCTTCATTATGAGGACAGGGGTGAAATGCTCAGGTGAAGAGGAGAAGCAGCAGCTTCCGTTAAGTGTTTAGGATGTGCATAGACCCTAAAAATAAACCCATTGTGGAACCATCTGTGCTCCACTAAGCCTCTTCCAAAGCTTCTTTCTCCTGCCTTCAAGCCAAATTTTAATCACAGGACATGGGGCATTCTGCCTGCTTTAGGCACAAAGGCTTAAAGCACCGATATTCCTAGGGTTGGGAGGATGCAGCCAACACAACACAGAGCAGGACCACAGGCAGGACCAGACTGTGTTCACCGTCCGTGTCTGTGTCCAGCACTGTCTGCTGTGTAGCATGGTGAACAGGGGGTCAAAAATGGCCCTGGCAATAACAGTATGGATAGCTATAGGACACAACCTCAGCCTGTGCTCTGTTCCCAGCCAATGTACAAAACATTGCACCTGAAAACCAGGCGGTTCAATATGGGCTAATTGAAAACCCATCACTGGCTACTTCAGTGTAAGAATATGGCTCCATCCTCAACTGTGCAACAGGCTCTTCCACTGCAGAAAATTCCTCTGTTGTTTTCACAGGAAGGACAAAGTCAGATACAGATGACTTCATTTAGTACAGCATATGCTTGTGATTTGGCTGGTTGAAAAAAGATTTAGGAATCTGCTCTAATTTGCTTCGTTAAATGGAGGTCAGAAGTCAATCACTTGAACCAAACAGGAAACAGGGCTGTAAAGTAGCGCTATAGCAGAAGATAACTTGCAGTTCAGGTTTTGGTTCCCATAACAAACTGGCTTCAGAGTAGCAGGGGTACAGTATGCAGTTACAGCTCCCTTGGTTTTATCTAAGACATTGCCCTGTTGACACAAGCTGTGGGTATCAGTCCCTAAAAAGTAACCCATGGAGACTGTGGAAGAGCAAATGTTTTCTATGAAGAGTGACCATTGCAGCTGGATTGCACAAATTAGAGTGAGGATTTCAGAAGCCAGGCACTGAGACCTAATAGTGGTTGATCTGGCTTACAGATGCTGCTTGGGAACTATAGGAGCATATGGCATGTCCTCATTCATTATCCCCTTGTGGGATTATACAAAAAAATCTGAAAGAAATTTAAATGAGCAGCTTGGGAATTCAGGGTTTATGAGTTCTGCTTTTAACACAATTAGCAATGTTTATTAAACTATCTACCTTTGCAGATACTGCGTGGATAAACCACAGAGGAAAGATTAAGACACTGATACTGCTATTCACGCTCTCCTTGGCCTCATTTCCACCAAAAGATGGCATGGAATATTTAATTATTTTTTATTATTTGGCCAGGAATTCGGAAAGACCATATAAGCTCATCCATAGCCTGCTCCTTCCTGTGCTTGGTCTAAATTTGTTAGCCTCATGGTGCTCACTGCATGTGGAAATGTTTCTGGTGGTTCAACTTGGGCACCTCCCCAAGGAAGCCGCTGTTTCCATAATACAGAGGCAGTCCACATGCTCGCAGAAGCGTGTGTGCCCCGTTTAGAAGTGGCACCAATCAGGGATTTTCCATCTCTCTTGTGTTTTACTTGACAGAGCAATGTGAAGTATTCATCTTTTAGATTAGACAGAAGAGAAGGTGGCTGGGTGCTGAACAACTCCAGTGGTGTTAGTGAGGGATGGAGATGTGCAATTCCTTGGATGAAAACTGAGACAGAACCATTTAGTACTTGAACACCTGCAGGTGCATTTGTACTGGGTAACTCCAAACATCTTGGCTTGAAAACATCTTCTCTGATTCTTCTCACCAGAGATGACTCAAGACATGTTCTCTTTTTGAAGTAAATTGCACTCCTGAGCATGATTCATATCTAACAGAGAACAAAAAACTGCAAAGACCAAACTTTTCTTTCTTTCTTCCTCTGAAACCTTGGAAAAATTGGAGGACTTGCTCCACTGCTCCCACAACCATTCAACATCATCAAAAGGAGAACAGACATGTTTTAGGTAGTCAGTCAGCACAGCTTTGATCTTGCACAGAGCAGCCCTATTACCAGAATTTAAACAAGTCAGTGTCCATCTCCAGAAAACACTGCCTCATGGCTAAAATCATGGCAACAACAGAAATATAGCCCTAGGAACATATTTCAAGCACAGAATAGGAAATAGCCTCCTGAGCCTCCAAAACTCCGGTCAAGAAAGTCATTAAGTAAAAGTCCTTCATAAACTCCTGAAACTCTAGTTTGACTCTAAGTTAATTTTTTCCTCTGTTACATTGCTCCTGGGTGCCTCTGCTCTGTGGGTTGGAAATCAACCTCTAACACCCACTCACAGGTTTAACTGTAGCTGTCTATACCCATTTCTTCTTGCTCTGACATTGTCCTTGGCTGTAAGTAGCTCTTCAGTTTCTAACGTTTATCCAACAGTGATACATTTATAGGCAGCAATAATACTCCTTGCCAGCCTTCATACTGCTAGGCTACGATACTCCTATTTCAGATTCAGCTTATGAAACCTTCCACAATTTAAGAATATAGCTCTTTGGGCATAATTTTAATTACTGGTATTATTCCAGGACTTCATAAGGACCCTGCTCTCTGCGGTTTCTGCACTAGGTAGGTTCCATACAAAAAGCCTAAAGAAGAAGTGATACAGAGATGAGATGAGATGAGATGAGATGAGATGAGATGAGATGAGAGGGAGGTGAGTAAAGGCAGCTGGAAGCAGAGGCAATGGCCTAAGGTTAATCAACAGGAAATGTGTTTCTGTCCTCTATCGGAGTCTGTGAGACAGAACACTTCAGATGGTTTCAGGCTGTACAGGCACTTCAGATGTTTTGTATTCAAAGAGCACCTCATTGCATATGTGCTTATTTACAGAGCTCCATCGCTGTCAGTCCTGCCTTGCTTTGAGGACTTCACTATGAACTATTACAGGGTGGGACAGAGTGCTGTCTGCAAACCTGCAGCCATTGCATCCACTGAACACAATTACCAATATTTAGGACGAAGTTTAAAAAAATGCAATAAGCCTGAATCATTATTTAAGGCTTTGCTATTCTGCTTGGCAGATGCAACAGACTTAACTTGGCCAGGTGGAAAGACAAGAGAGGAAGGGGAAATGGATCATGAACACTCATGAATTCAGTTAGATGATGTCCTGTCCTGGGACTTGCTCTTTTTGCCCTTGCTCCATGACAGAAAGGTGTTTATGGGAGGACTGTGCCTTAGATCTGGAGCCTGCTCTGCTCTAATAACACCAGACACCACATGATTTTTAAATGTTAACCAGGACTAATTGTGCAGATCACCTACCCACTTGATATATGCCTAGTGCCTAGGCTGTGATAGATGTCAGATCACCCTGCTGTGTCTGGATGCTCTACATTCCTTCTGACAGGTTCCTACAAATCATTTAATCAGACTCTTCCACTTTTACTAACAGAAGCCTGGAGCAGCAGTCTCAGCAGCCGCACACCAGACTGAAGGTCAAGAGGCAGTTCAAAAGAGCTTGGAACAGATAAAGGAAAATAGATCTGTCTCTCCTAAACCCTGGAGCTGGTTAGGGGGGAAAAGGAAGAAGAAAAAGTGAGTATGTTCAAGGAAGAAAAGTGTCGGTGTTCTGGGGGAGAAACTATGTGAGATTTAGGAAATCTGGCTGTAATCACTAGAAAGGGCACACTGCCTCAGGTCCATGAGAAAAATAATCAGGTGTTTTAAAGGGGAAATAGAAAGAGGTAAACTTCAGGACAACAGGAAAGCAACATTTCTCTCCAATCCTTAATTTGCTTTCATTACTACGATACTAATGACAAATGATGTTGTCCCAACGTTTATAGCTTTGGGTTTTTTCAGAGCTGCTTTTATCCAGCAAACTGTGCAGAAGGACTTGTCATTTTTAATCTGCAGCCCGTCTTCCTTTCAGCACCATCATTCTTTACTGGATTCAAAACTCAGTGGGGACTTAGATGTTTCCCAGAACGAATACCCGTCTTCCTGTAGTCAGAACTTTTGCTTTGGCCAACACTGCACAAATAAAACATCTTCTGATTGAATCCTGTCAGGTCACTGATGGTAACTGCCAGCACAGTGTTTAATAACAAGACAGGGGTATTACAAACGACTCCTATTCCACCTCAGAGGCTGATACAGCACACTAACAAGAAAAAAGCCAAGACAAAGCAATTTGGGTTTCTGCATTATCAGCAACAGTAAAGGAAACATATTATTCAAAAGAGGTGTTGTAATTGTTCCTCTTTTTCTGTTGTTCCTTCACTTTGATTGGTGTTACTGATAGCAGGATTCCTCTGTGGAAAATTCCTGCTCTGCCGGTGTGAGAATGTGATTATGTGGGACGATGAGAGCTGTGCCAGCAGAAACTGCCTGCGTGCACCTGGGGGACGGATCAAACCTTCACTATTAATGAGAACACACAGACTGTGAGATTCACAGCAGTGCAGACACATTTAACTATGCCCTGTGAAGTCCCCTGAGCAAATCTCTCCAGATCCTGCATTGAAGTTAAATGCAGATCTATAGCACATTTGGTTTATGCACAAATCCCTCAGTTTTCATTCTCAGCAGATGTCTTTTTCTTTGAGTGCTTGTTTTGTTTTGCATTGTAAAGACAGCATGGCTCACACACTTTTAAGACCACCTACATTCAGACCTTGAGCAACCATCCTTGATTTAAATCTTTGGGAGCTGTGTCAATGACTCATTGCCATTCAGTCAGCAACAAAAATCAAGTCCTCTCCCGTAAGTTTGGCTTCAATTTGTCTTATTTAGGTGCTAAATGAAATGTTTACTGGTTTATCATTGCACAGCCAAAATGACTGCTTCGTATGTAACAGAATGAGAGGAAAAAAGGCAGGAATAGGTCTCTGCAGTAAAAAGGAGTCCCTGGATGTGTTCACCTCTCTTCCCAGTTCTGTTGGGGTCTCTTGGCAACACAGAGATGGCAGATTCTTTCACTACTTGCTGCTATATCTGAGCTTTCTGACCCTCACAATATGCTTTGCTGTATGGTTCCTAAGAGTTTAGGACAGCAGGATGTTTCTACTGGCATGGAGGGTGGGTTGTGCATGGAGGACAGTGTTGCATCAGGAACTGAGGCAGACAGGAACTGGGGACAAGATTAATTAGGACAGATTTGGAAAAATGGAGACTAGATCCTGTTCTTTCCCCTTCCCGCTTCAGTAAAACTGTGGACAAAGCTTTCCAATGCACAAGGGGAAGACTTAGCATAAGGCTTCATAGAGATGCTTCACTCTAGGAAAGCAGTAATTCTCTCACTTAGGTCACTACCGTCATGTTGCAATCCTGGGGGAGGTGGGATGGTGTCCTCCATCTATTTCTCCTCTGCTACTACTATAAGATTTTTCTCAAGGATTATCACTGCATAGCACTTAGTGCAGTTGGTTCTAAGTTCAGGCTGAACACTCCAAGACAAGACAGCACAAATATTACAGAAATACCAGTTGGGTATTCCAACAAATAATACAGAAGTATCCAACCAGGCCACTCCTCTTGAAATTTATTCCTGTGACTCAGGCTGTGTACATACAATACACACAATGACTGATGTGCATCTGCCTATTACTTTCCACTAAGTTCCCTTCTCTCCTGCCCTTTCTCTTCTCCCCGTAGCCCTAACTCTTCTTCACAGACTTTGTGTTCACTGACACATCCATTTGACCTGACAAACTCCCTTCTGTACCACTGAACAGAGAAGAGAAGTGTTTCTATGCAGTTTCCTGGATTTGCATTCATCATTTCATGAGCACCAGTGGAGAGAAAGCTCCTTTAGAAAAGTTTTAATTGAAATTAACCCAAAAAATTAACCTCAAAGTTTTAATTGAAATTCACCCAAAGCAAAATGGAAAGATTTCATTCTCTCTCTCCTTTGGTCTAGATCTGGGCATTATTTGTCAGGGAATGCAAAATGTATATGTTATCATGCACTGCCTTATAAAAAACAAAACTCGCTCCCAAAACTTGCAACTCGACACATTCAAATCCCAGCTTCCCTTAACGAAGCACTCTGTGCTCACTGAATTTTTTGCTGCATCAGTAAGTCATGCACAGTTTCTCCTCCTGAATACAAATAGGCTTTAGGTCCTACACACGGAAGCCAACTTTACAGCTCCAATACATCAGTCAATGAAACCATGGACGTGCTTGGGACTGTAAAAGCCATGACCAGTTTTCAAGACCATACACGACCTGGACAGTGTTATTAGAAGGCTTGAGTAACCCTGTAAGTGTCACACACCCAACCAAGTTAGAAGCATGCAAACAGATTACTCACCTCAAGCACAAGAAAAGCATAAAGGCAACTATAAGGGCCCCTACTGATATACAGTGCCCCAGGTAGTTTATGATGAGAGCAATCTTGTAATGGAGCGCATACTTCCTCTGGAGGTAAAGAGATAACATGATTAAATCAGCATGACTCTCTAAGCACTGACATTAAGGAACAGTTAATCAGTTTAGGAAACAGTAATTACTTTTCTCGACTTTAAAATGATATAATAGCCCCAGGGCTGATGCTTATGTATAAGTCAAACATGCTGCTGCCCAGGCACAGAAGTACAGGCTTGGTTTCATTTCAATTTGGTATTTGTCCACAGTTTCTTACAAATGTCAGCAAAAAACTTACTTTTTCCCTTTTTTTCCCAGCAATTTCCTTGGGATTTCCTATTTTTTTATTACACTATTTAAAAACTTTGTCATTTTAGGGTGACAGAGCTACCAAAGACACATCTTCTCAGTTTCAAAAGTCATAGAACATTATTTTGTTAGGAAACTGCATGGTCTTAATGAGCCAGGTTATGTGACTTTCCTACTCCAATGATTTGGTTTTCTTACAAAAATGAATCAGTTATCAGTAAGAATAATAAGCCATTTCTCTGAGGTACATTCCTTGCAAGCTACGATCTTAATCTTTCAAATTAGAGGGCAGAACCAATGAGGACTGAGACCTGGACTCTGGTGATGTCCTTTCAGTTTTGAGAGAGCCTGACAAACCAAAGATCTTGATTTTAGCAACAGCCCAAGTATGTGGTGAAATTTAATGTATTACTGTCCATTTCCTAGGATGTTGAGGAGAATATCAGTAGGTTCTTGATCCTGTAAACAAGAAATTAAGTACAAAAGTACTCCCACCTAAAATTGGTGAATTTAGTGATGTGACCAAAATTAGACCTTGAAGTAACTGGAATTGGTAATTCTTTATTGGTGGGTTTCTGCTGGCTTCAGAGAAAAAAGAAGCATCTCCTCTCTTTGCCTGATGGCTAGGAAGCAGTCGAAAAACACTATTCAGATAAATACTGAAGCTGGTTAAAAACTGATAGTGGTTTTCTACTTGAAGAATAAATCCTCCTGAAAAAGGATATTTATTTATTTATTTATTTTAGCATTTCTTTCTTTTCAGGTTAAGGAGATCTTTCTCTACTTTGGGACATTGTCTTCCTTCAGAGAATGAGACTTTAAAAACTAACCACCTAAATTTCCTCCCATACGATAAAAATATAAAAGTAAAATCCTAATAATGGCATCAGCTTTCTAATTTTGGCTGAACTTCCTTTGCTTCATTTTTTTTCTAGCAATTTCCCTTAACATTTTATTCCAGTCAAAGGAATTTGTTAGTGAATGAATATCTGGATGAAACCGGGACCAGCAGCTGTAGTTAATCTGTCCCATTGTGCTGTGCAGATAGCATCTTCCAGCAGTCAGACAGCGAGCAATCGCTCTTGGAATCACTTTTGTGATGAAACCTGCCTACATCTTCAGCACAGGGAGTAATGTGCTGTTTCTGGACAGAACTCAACCATGTAAGGTATTTTTAACTCTATTATAAAATCCCCTAAAATAAACTTTGCCATGCACAGACCCATTTTCTGAATAGCCTTGAGGAGACAAAAAAAACCCCCAAAACCAACAAACCAACAAGATCTGAATTCCACACCGAGTTTTATTTATCCTTAAGTCTCAGGGGCACTTAAATGGGAGGAAAACACACTTGAGCTGATGTGCCTACCTGAAATGCAATGCTGTACTGTTCAGCTAGTGCCCTGGCACACTGCCTTCCTTATTTAATTTCCTGCTTAATTCATAGAATCACAGAAATTCTCAAGTTGGAAGGGACCCATAAAGATCATCAAGTCCAAATCCCTGCTTCTCACAGGACTACCTAAAACTAAACCATATGACTAAAAGTATCGTGCAGATTGCCCATGCAGTGCTATAAATCTTCTGGAAGATGACAGTATTTTCTCCTAGGATCCCGCTCTTTGGATCTGTCCCTTCAGCTCCCCCCTTTGGCTCATAAATATTGTTTACTCGAGTTTTAAGAAGGTGTGGTTCCAAGCATTAGAAAATTAACTGGAAAAAAATATAATTGAGCTCCTCTAATGCACTGACACTGAAGGAGAAACAGGCGCAACTTGTATTTTTCTGTTGCTGACACTACCAAGGTTTCCTGAAGGCAAATTCAAATATAATAGAAAGAAGAACTGCCTCCGTGCCTGTGAAAAACTAAGCTGACAGGGTGACAAGATCACTTTCCACCAGCCTACATGCAATCTGCATCTCTGGTAGAATTGGCGAGAACACCTTCAGGACTGAAAAACACGTGCCCAGAATCAGTCATGTGTTGGCCAAAGCTCAGTTCATGTAAAATACTTGTATAACTCTTTTTTGTCTCACCCTCTTGAAGACTGATGCATTTCAAGTGGTAACAACCTACTGCTGGTACCCAATATTCCTCTGCTTCCAGGAAGATGTTTCACTCCACTAAAATGCAGATTTAAATCCTCTTCAGACTTGGGAGAAGGGTGTTTACATTAGAAAGGAGATGGAAGACTTCATTTCTGTTTGCCCTAAGTTCAGTCGTTCATAAACACAGTGATACAAGTATTAAAGCTATTGTAATAGAAACAGTTTGGTGTTTTTAGAGTAACTTGAAAATACTCTCCGGTGATCAAGGGCTGGAGCATCTCTCCTATGGGGACTGGCTGAGAGAGTTGGGGCTGTTCAGCCTGGAGAAGAGAAGGCTCCGGGGAGACTTTATTGCATCCTTCCAGTTCCTGAAGGGGGCTTATAGGAAAGCTGGGGAGGGACTTCTTACAAGGGCAGGTAGCGACAGAACAAGAGGGAATGGTTTTAAACTGGAAGAGGGGAGATTTAGACTGGGTATTAGGAAGAAATTCTTCACTTTGAGGGTGGTGAGACACTGGCCCAGGTTGCCCAGGGAAGCTGTGGATGCCTCCTCCCTGGCAATGTTCAAGGCCAGGTTGGATGGGGCTCTGAGCAGCCTGGGCTGGTGGAGGTGTCCCTGCCCAAATAATTCTGTGATTCTGTGAAAAGGAGATGGCCTGGACACTGTTAGCCTTGCTCTCTGGACCACAGCAGGTCACATTCCTGGAGTCCTCTTCCATGCCATACCTTATGCATGACAAACACATTACATCCAACACTGCAGAATTATCTTCCAGCCAGCTTCAACAAGGTAAACTGAGGAGGCACAACCTTATGTCTTTACTTGCACTAGCTTTGCAAATCTAAGGCACACTGGGCTCCCTGCAGCCAGATCTCAGGCTAATGAAGAAGTCCTTCTGCCTAAAGGACATTTTCCTTTGTTTTAGCTAGGACATAGAATCACAGAATGTATTGGGTTGGAAGGGACCTTTAAAGCTCATCCAGTCTAAACCCTGCAGTGAGCAGGGACAATGTCAGCAGATCTGGTTGCTCAGAGCCCCATCAAGCCTGACCTTGAATATCTCCAGGGATGGGGCCTGCACCACCTCTCTGGGCAACCTGTGCAGTGATCTACAATGATCAGGTTAGATGACTGCTAACCCGTCCAAACTAAGCTAGCTAATAATTTGAACTAATAACCACCTAATGATGGCACTCTTAACTCTCCAGGCCACAAGGATCTTTCTAACACAGCTTCCTGATGGGTCCTGACAGCGTGTACAGCACACGTTTTCCTGCAAGGCTCTGCACTCTTTTCCCACTTCAGTCACTTCAGATTTCTTCCTGTTGCTGGGATTATCTCTTCACCAGTCCAGTTTAAAGATGCCATATCTCCTCTCAAAGCATTTCACAAGCAACTGCGAAGTATCTTTAACATCCAAGACGCCTCTGAGTTCACTGCTTTCCTGTTCTGAACTGGCTGGAAGCTGGGTAGTTGTGGCTGATGTGACTGTGCTCCTAAGCAG
Organism: Mesitornis unicolor; assembly: GCF_000695765.1. NCBI lineage: Eukaryota > Metazoa > Chordata > Aves > Mesitornithiformes > Mesitornithidae > Mesitornis > Mesitornis unicolor. Next base: position 43,828 of record NW_010196571.1, read on the forward strand.
GACACATTAACTTAAGCCCAGCATGGTGCTAACTCAGCTACACAGCTTAAAGCCACCTCAAAACATTAGCAAAGCCAAATTCATGTCCAGCTGCCAAAAGGCACATAGACAAGACCAACGTTCCTAATTTATAGCTCTTTTTGGAAGCTAAGATGTATTTTTTGCTGCCCAAGGCTCTCATTTGTCTTCTAACAAGAGCATAGATTTATGCCACATGCAGCAAAGGCTCCTTTGACACAGGAGCTTGTAGGCTGAGTAGAAGATTTCAATTTGTCACAAGTTATGTCATCAAACATCCAGTTGGATCAAAATCATTTCTGTACCTGATGCCTGTGCCTGAAGAAGGCACTGACTGCTGAGAAGATGGGATTGAGTCTGACATTAGGACACCTACATTTGGGTATCTACGCAACATCTGAAACAATATCTGTTCCTTGAGGTTGTCCTGGTTTGAGCTAAATAGAACTAATTTTCTATTTAGTTATTTTACTTTTCAGCTCAGTCTCTTCTAAGTGGCTGAACTTGCTGAAACTAGCAGGATGTTTTTCCAGACACTGTGTACTGCTACTTGACAATCTCAAGCCCACTGTCTCACCATGGGTGCCATGTCTGTGCCTATGGGGGGGAAGCAGACCCAAAATTGATCAATGAGGTATTCCATCCCACACACGTCATATTCAGTATAAAGCTGAGGGATCAGAAGGGTCAACTTCTTCCATCTTGGAGCCCTCCTTCCACCTCGGACCCTTCCTTCAGTCTCAACACCTTCAATGGCCAAAGTCTGAGCAGAACCTGCTGGTTCGTCTGCCTCTGATCCTGATCCCTGTGTTCCTGCATCAGCTCCCACTGCTGCTGGGTCCGGTCTGGGACTTTTCCAGTGCCCTGCTCCGCAGAGCCTCTGGTGACGTATTCGTCACTGGGGGGAAGGGGGGGCGAGGATTTTATATTGGTTTTGTATATATTTGTACATATCTGTATATATTTCATTATTTTCCTATTTACATTACTATCCTGTAGTATCAGTATTATTGTTTTATTAAATCTGTTAGTTTTATTTTCCATCCTATGAAGTCTTTCTCCCTTATTCTCTTTTCTCTTCCCTTCTGGGGAGATAAGGGTTAATAGAGAGTGTCTGGCCAGGATTTAGTGGCCAGCCCAGCCCTAAACCACAACAGAGGTGCACTCAGACTTTGCTTCCTTGGTCCTGGTGGCCAAGCTCCAATCGCTGCTCCTGAAGGACACAGATATTGCAGAGGGCCTGTGTCACACCTGCCAGGTGCATGGAAAAACACTGGGGCAATTTAAACTACACTGCACAACCACATATGGGCAACCAGATCCCAGACAAAATGGGAATTTAGGAGCAAAGCAGTCCCAGAGTTTTATCAGCTATGCCACAGGTCTCAACCACAAGTAAAGCAGTGATGTATTCATGTAACCCATCAGCAAATGCTTGCTACAGGAGCTTATGCCCCCTACAACTGGCCCACAGCTGAAAAACCCTAAAATTTCCTTTGCTACATTACCAACACCCTGTCATAAAGCCTGCAACACTGGACTTGGGGCCGATCTTAAAAGCTCCTGTTCCCATCCCATGTATCAATCACTGCATTTGAAGTCAGACCATGTTATTCGTTAGCACTCTGGCTATGAATTGCCAAGCTTGAAAGCGGTATTGTTTTCTGCATTAAAAATAAACATGAGACATAGGGGGTACCTCCTGGCTGATGCATGGCATCTGTCAGGATGATCTGATAGTCAATATGTAACAACAGACCCACATGTGTGCTTGCATCTCACCTTTAATCAAAATGGAGAAATGAGAAATGGAGGATTAGGGAAATCTGTGGGGATTTTTATTTATTCATTTATTTTTTAAGAACACAAAACAACCCAAGTATTCGTCTGTAACACTGCGCATTATGTAGAGATTTCAAAAATATTCACAAATATTAATATTTGTAAGGCTTGTCACAAATCCTTAAAGATCTAATAAATGAGTTCTTAAGCTTTTGCAAACATGGGTGGGGGAACAGCTGCACTTTCATCTGTTTAAGGACCATGCTATTTAAGAAGTTTTTAAGCTATCACCATAGCTGCAAAGTTTTTAAAAGCAAAAACAGAGTAAAGGAAATAATCCTGTCCTCTAGCCACGCTTCTCCAGCCTCTTCAAACAAAACTCCTCTGTATTTGCCTGTGAGAGATAAAGACTGTTTAAGTCATGTAGACTAATGCGTGAAGACTGTCATTAAAACACAGCAGCATTTTCCTGAGTTGGTGCAGCAGGTTGCTGCAATCAGCTCAGGCTTCCCCTGTCACCTAAACCACACCAAAGATTTTGAGTCTTCACCCATTCGCCTCATTCTCTGACTTAGCACTGGTGCTCCATAAACCCCTTTTCACTAATTTTTAAGAGGGTGGTCTCACAGCAGTGCAAATCTATTTCAGTCAGAGATGGTCTGCTATCATGGTCTGCTGTCTCCCCTCAGCTCCAGCCACACTTTCGCTCCCCTGGCTTGTGCTGGTCTCAGCACCCTTGTCATAATGCAATGAGATGGTTTAGGGAACTGATCCATCTGAAAATGGACCCAGCAAAATGTTAGTTTTTCACTTTAAGTGGGAAAGAAATGTAAGGAGGGGCTGCATTGGGGCTGTCCCATCTTAGATCAGCTTAAATTGCCATGGGAGCCTACCCCACCTTGTATGTGCATCAGTGCCTCTGGAGGGCAGTCATGTACTGGTACATTTTGTCTTACTTTCCAGAAGCCAATGGAGGTGCGTGGGGGTGGGCTACCACCAAATTCTCTATCCAGTGGGCACTGCTCAGCAGCTGGTGTGCAGTTATCTGCTTTCTGATTCACCTGTCAAAGCTCACACTCAGCAACAACATGGACCTTACAGGATGGATGGTGGCCCACAGCCAAAGCCTATCATGACTGTTAGGGCTACAGCACCACCTCAGACAGTTGCAGAGCACTAAATCTGGATTAGGTCTTAGTAGGTCTTAGTAGACCTTGTCTTATAAAATGCTGTTTGCAGCTGGTGTGGCATAACCCCAGCGACAGAATGGGAGGAATGAACTCCAAAACAGGCCTGAGCTGCTGGATCCATCCTGGTTCTTAGGGGGAAAGCCACCCCTGGCAGAGAGACAGCCCAAAGCCTGTGTGTGCTTACGTGTCCCATCATAACACTCAAAACAGAAGGAGGAGAAACAGAATATGGCATGAAAGGCTTGAAGGTTTAAACTGTGTGAGGATCAATGTCTGTGACGCCTCCAAGAAAAACGGAGACATTTGACAAGAAAAGGACTTTGCATAATTGTTTTCAGCTTTTCTGAAGGTGCTTAACCCTATGTGCTAATTCCACTCTGTAAATTCCTATATAATGCAAGACTGGCTCAATCTTCTAAAGACAGCTGGGACCCATGTCTGCTTTTTATGTATTTTTCTGCTGCTGCCCCTTTACATATTTGCTGAAGGAAAAATAACATTGAGATCTGGAAAGGCCAGTGGTTGATGAGACCTCAGAAGTGATAGGTACAGGGTGGAATCAGCTGGTGAAGCTGATTTTTCAGTGCCAAAGAAGCTTTTGGTCTTATTGTTATTATGACTAACATTTACTGTAGCAGCTGTAGGCTCTGAATAAAGCTAGGAAGGATCTGCATAAACATCCAGCATCGGGGACAAAGCGTAATAAAGCATCCTTTTTTAAAAACCATGTGAGTAGGGGATAATGGAGGGAAGTGATTTGCCTGAATTCACAGGAAGGATTTGTTGCAGGGACAGGAATGGAATCTGTCTCAGAAACCCCAAATTAGTATGTTAACCTTAAGCTCAGGTTTGCATTCGTGTATGCTGAGAAATGTCATTGAGAAGAACGAGGGGAAAAATACAGACCTTGTCGTCCAGAATAGGCTCGCACTGAGAGTAGTTTATCTTGGAAGCCCATGTCCCATTGCCCAGGCATTCTCTGTAGGCATTTCCTGGTAGAGACCAAAATAAAAGAGAGATGAACGCTCTGTGCTGGACTTTAAACAGCCCAGCAATTTCACAAATTTAGGAAAAGGTTACAGAACAGATTATTCACAAGGCAAATCTACTGATCCCACCTCTGTGAGGACTAGAACTGCCTGCTGAGGAGGGAAGAGGAGAAACACAGGACATAAACACATCTAGAGACAAGTGTTTAAAAATACTTATTGATAATGTCGTCTTACAGCATATGGATTCAGAAGACAGCAAAGGTATGAGAAAAGTATTGCAAGAGAAAGCTTAAAGTTAGTATAGGCTTTTAAAAAGCAGTTCAATGATGTATCCAGAAACGGACAGAAAAGTTTAGGTCTTTAGTGCTCCATTGAGGAGAATGGTATGTGTATGGTAAATTTATTGCTCTACTTCCCACCCATTTATCCCACCGTAAACATTTCTGGAGATACTAATTTTCTAGTCTTCCTATGCAACAACGTTATTGGGAAAACTTCTGCAAAGAACCCGAAAAGGGAGGAATTTAACCACATCTCCCAGCCCTGGAGTGGGGAGGTGACACAAGAATGTCCATGAGCAGATTTCAGAGAGGCGCACACCTAGGTTAGGATGTGTTCACCCATCCTCTCTGAAAACGATATCACTTCCAGTCTTGCTCCAAGGTGCCAGCTCTCCCAGAACATAAGTGGAAATCACAAATTACTCTGCTGAAGCAAAGAGATTTCATGTCCAATTGCAATGTCACCCTGAGGAGTTCTGGGAACTGCGTGTAGTAAAACTGGGGGCGAGGAGGGGAGTTCAGTTTTTGGCAAGCCCTTCTCTTCATCCTGAGGAACTCAAGAGAGAAGACTACGCAGTTTTGCTGTACAAACTACCTCCATCAAAAGCACATCCCATCCCAAGCAATAGGGTTTTTTCCACACTTATTTTGAACTGTGTCTTAGAAACAAGAGAATTAAAATAAAACAGGAAATTCAGAAAGAGCCCCAAAGGACACATACAAACAGCTTCCTAATGAACTCTTCATGATGTTCTTGCTGCCTTTTACCCAATTTCTTCTTGGGCCTTTGCCATGGTCATTCAGTGCTAGTTCAGCACCCAGCCATCAGGAAAATAAGACATCAAATAAAAGCATCAGATTGAATGTTCCTAAAAGTGGTGCTGACAACAGCCACTGGAAAAGGTAGAAAGACTTTCAAAAAGGTGCTTTTTCCTACAGAGAAGGAAAGCCCACATGGAAAGCAACAAGGATTCACTGAGATGCTCCAGATTACACCATATCCATACAGATAATTGAATTTCATACTGCTATTGTCCATCTGCAGCTTTTCACTGTTTCTTCTTGGAGTAATAAAATAAAATAAAATAAAATAAAATAATAAAATGACGACTATTAACATTTGAGTCAACTACAGAAACTTGTGCTAAAGGTTAAGGACCTCAGTCTCCATTTCTGCCACTAATTTACAAATTTACATACTTCCCATCCTTTGGGCCAGTGCTGAAGCTCTCTGTGCAGAATGGTTGCTGATTTTGAGTCTCTGTAGCAAACATTTGACCCTCCAGGCACTGAGCGGGAAGCTCTGCTGCTTAGTTGGATATTGAATCCCCCTTCCAGGATAGCACTCACAAGAAATCCTTGTTTTACTCATTCTGACTCTTCCTTCCCCTCACCACATCTTCCCAGCTCAGGTGTGGAGACCAGAAACACAGTCAACGTTATGAGACACTCAGAATGTCCAACTGAGTCTACATAACTACGTGAGAGGGAAAGGTGCATTTGAACCAAGGAGTTATTTATCCATGCAAAAGGAAAACCATCACAAACCATCTATTCTACTTTATCAGGCCACAGTGCCTCTGTCTCCTGCACTACATCTTCCCTGCTCATGAAAACCTTCTTTTCAGAAGGACAAATGTGTGTCTCATGATTCTTGTTCAAAATAATGAAATAAGTTGCCCAGGGAAGCTGTGGATGCCCCCTCCCTGGCAGTGCTCAAGGCCAGGTTGGACGGGGCTTTGAGCAGCCTGGGCTGGTGGAGGTGTCCCTGCCCATGGCAGGGGTTGGGCTGGATGAGCTTTAAGGTCCCTTCCAACCGAAACCATTCTATGACTCTACCATCAGCAAAGCACAATGGAGAGTAATGAATGTCATCCATTTCCACATCCATTTCGAAGTGTAATCCCTCCACTTAGACTATTAGGAGCCATAAAATAGAGTTCTGAGCTCTCTTTCAGTGCAAATGCAGGAATCCTATGCAACACTGACATCAATGCAGTTATTTGAGAAACAGTGATCTGGGTTTATGAGCTGTCACACCAGACTCTTACATGCTGAGCACCAGAAGAAGAGGAGGATAAAATCAAACCCTGAATTTCTCTAGTCTAGAATCTCCTCCAGTATCAGCCACTTCTTGTAAACAACTGCAACAAGTAGATCTGACTTCTGGAAATGTCTCATTCCAAACTCATAAGTCATAAGTAATTTATAACCCAAAGCAAAGGTCTTCTTTCTTTCATCCAAATGCCTTACAGCAGTAGTTCTGCTGGCCACATGGAAACAAGTTTCCAATCATACTGAATGTATTTTCATATATCCATTGTAATAACATAATAAAGAACTTTTACCCAGTGCTTTAAAGGAGAAATATCTGATTTAGTGAGCGAGGTAATATTAGAGAGTAAAAGCCTCACTGCAGGCATCTGGAAGACGTAGCATCTTCTTCATGCACAGATGAATCCCATGGCATCAGTAAACGAGTTCTTGGGGATACGGCACCAATTGCATATGCAGTGGACAGACTCACTGTGTTCAGTCAGTCACATTTGGCACGTGCTCTGTGCCTGTGTATCTCTCCACAGAAGGCCCTGGATAAAATAACTGCAACTTCAAGTAATCTTCTTAGTCTTTTTCATAGCAGCAAACAGCTGCTTCATAGCAAACCTACTTACTGTCAAAATCAGCACAGAGAAGACGTAGAGATAACAGACACTGGACGCAGTGACAGGCTGAGTCCCTGGGACATGCAGAGTTGTAGCATTGACTAAAGCAGCAAAGAGATGCCAAAAAAGTGACATACACATTGGTTCTATGAAAGACAGCAATGGAAGATGTGTGTCCTCCAGCTTCAGTGTGTGCAAAGGAAGAGGGAAACAAACAGTCAGTGATCTTACCAAGAGACTTCTATGGTCTCTTTGGTGACTGAACATGCTGAATAATATTCCTTCTCACCTGGTTTTCCAATGAGAACTGGGATTAACATACTTTGTGCTAGAAGCATTCTTGCCCTTTGCTTTAAAGCACTGTGTAAAGATTGTACTAAGTTCAGATTTCTCAATAATTGTCGTGAAAAAGTAAGGAGAAAATGGAGGAGTCATGATGGAGAACTCCACTGTAGAAACAAACAATGAACACCCAGGAAGCAAAGAACAGTTACGCGATCTTTCTAGGGCAACAACAGCTAATGAGAGCTACTAGCATTATTTCTTTTCTTCCTAGTTAAAAGAATAAAGTGCCAATTCTCCTTTCCTTAGACAGGTGGCATACTGAAGAACTCAGTATACTTTCTATTCTTGTAATTTCTCCTTCCTTACTGACTTTATTCTAAAGAACAAACACACAAAATAAAGAGCTTTTTGGTGGTTATAACATGTGGCTATTCATGCTCTGTGTGCACTTGCACTCATACAACACAACTGGACAAGCAGACTTAATCTTCATGCAAATGAATAACAAGCAGTAGATGACTCACGATGACACAGGCAACACACAGCCATTAGACACATCATCCAATATTCACTGCTACGCTACAATCTGTGGCCCCTTCTTTGACTTTGAAAATGTTGACTTCCTTTTGTTGTAGGTTATTAGCAACATTTGTGGCACCTGATTGCTTCTACTTAACCATCCAAGGGACGGGCAAGGAGGTAAAAGGGAACTCCCCAAACAGAAAGAAATACTCAGCAGTGCTCAGACTGTCACTCACATTGCTAACTTCCAGAAAATGTATTTCAACCTCTCCAGGCCAGCCAGTATAACATACTCATTTTAATACTTTCTCTAAGGGCTGATGCAGTCATGCTGATCATAGTCACAGTCTATCAATAAAGCCGATGACAGCTATGGCAGCATTCCCAGAGTCAAACACAGCAATTACAGTGTGCTGGGATAACTTCCACTACTGCTCCTGCTCTGCAGTGGTGGCTGCTGCTTTGATAGCCACACACGAGCCAACATTTCAGCTCCATACGCAATATAGACACGCGTACACAAAGACAATAGAAATACGAGCATTTGCAGTTCTCGTGGGCTCTAAGGTGATGTAAAAGGGATCTCCACTTCTGAAAAACTTCGTATCACATCATAAAAAAGTAGGTAAGAAATCTTGAGCGTGACTGTAACAAAGCATCGGCAGGAGTAGAACTGGGAAACCCTTTTCCTTACAACCAGCTACCCAGAGCAAGAACAGCGAATCTTCCACGTACAAGCATGTAAAAGCAATGTTTGCTGAACGTCATAGTGAACAACACTGTTCCAACCCATTTCATGAAGCCCTTGTTAGCAACTTGTCACTGTTTATAGTCTTAGCTTAAATAGCCCATAAGAGCCCCATCAGCAAGCAGGGAACGTCAATCACTGAAGATTTCACAGGGTCTTGAGAAATGGAGATCTTTCCTGTTGGTAAGTGTTCAGGAATGAGCAGGGTGGTGAGGGTACTGTAGGTAGCAACATGGTCCCGAATCTTCCTCAGTCCATTTCCATGGATTCCTTCCTATCCAAGTGTCCTAATCACTGGAATATTGTGCGATTCTCCCAGTGCCTCCTCCAAATAATTTGTTACTCGTTTAATGTTCAAAATAAGACATTTTGCTTGGTATTAAGAAAAAAAAAATTCCCTTGGGTACTTATTTGCCATGATCCCCAGTATATATAACAGGAACTGCATGACATAAATTCCTTGGATTGGCTGCTCAGATTTCATAGGATCCAGATCAAATGAGACAGAAAAACCTGTGTTGCATAAAGGGTATGTCACATCATCTGGATACTATTCTTAGCCCTTTTTTCAAAGTCTCAGAAAAACAGCAAGTGCCTAAAAATAGGGACTGAATCATGGGGCTATAAATTATTTATTCATGTGCCATCCTTCCTCTTTGGTGGGTTTCTCCTGATGGTTGCAGTGTCAAACCAGAGCCAGGTAGGACTCACAAAGTACCAGTACACTGCTTGCTATTTCTAGAAACCATAAGTGACAGTGGTATAATTGTAACAGTAGTCAGACATCCACGAGACTGAAAAGAAAAACATCTCTCCACATACTTCATTTGTGAATGAGGGATATTCAGATAAAAATAAGGACAGGAAAGTACAGTTATCCAACCAATGCTTATTACTTTGTACATAAGCCAACATCGTCCTGAAAGCCAAGCTTTGTGCAAAGAGAGGTTTTCTTTGATGTCACGATTGGGGTTTTTTTTTGACATTCATGTAGAATCATAGTGCACTTACAGGAGAGTCCTGTAAGGCAGATAAATAACACTTTAGGCAAGAAACATTCCTCTGGAAAAATATTTCTGACCTCAGCTCTGTCTAGCTCACCAACCCGATGTTTCTTCAGGCTTTCAAGCACAGAAGAAACTTTGCTCAGTTTTCTATTGTTTTCCTTTGCCAAGAAGTCCTAAAATGCTTTATGAGAAGGTCGAGCAGTCTAATTATGCTCACTTTCTGTATCGATTTCCTATCTGCTAAAAAGCTCAAGTGTTTCACCCAGGTCATATAACATGTCAAAGGAAAGGCAGGAACAGAACCTTTTGGAAGTTTAGAACTCCTCCAGTTTAGAAAAAAACTCACATTTATTTGGATTTCTACCCCAAAGTCTACTCCATTAGGCATCCTGATAAAGATTATGGTCTTGCCAGCAACAGATCCTCTCACATATACAGCACTTGTGAACACAACTTTTCTTAGACAAACTGACCAGGTTTAACACTTGCTGGACTACAGGAGTATAAAAGCCTATCTGAGGTACACAGTTCTGGTTGTCTGTGCCTCTTTATCCATCCCGTTTTTCACCTAAACGCTGAGGTCCAAGAATCCACTTTTATTAAATCTTCACCAGGCAAGGAGCCTACTTGGTGTGCTGCCCTGTTCAAACCCTTCTGAGAGCTGGGTGCCATCTTCATCTCCTTCCTGGGCCAGCCACTGTTCCCTTGCCTCTCGTTTCTGAGATGCCCCTCATTGCTGGGCTGAGGTTACATCTGGGGCTATGCTTTCACCTTCTTAACAGCAGCTGATAACAGGACTCACAGCTTGGCCTCTGTGTACCTCCCTCTTTTCCCCATACTCACATTACTGACCTAATTGGGTCCCAATCCGGAGTTTCTGATCTGAGGAATCTCCACTGCTCTCCGCAGGTCACTCTCGCCTTGTCCTAGGCTGAGGCTGCTTGGCATCAAGCATTGGCATTTTAGCATCTTCATAAAGATCTCATAAGAATGGTGCAACGCTGTCACAAAAGTGGCTTAAGTATTTGCTTAAATACTTGCTAATATAAAACTATACACGAAAGAAAGTACCTATTCTTTATGACTTTCCAATCCCTTGCAAGTCAACCCCACACAGATCTCCTTAGGAAATACAACCACAATTTCATGCAGTATTTTTCACTCTTTTTCATTGCTCCAAGGTTAACAAAAACTGTTCCATAGAACATCTCTTTGACACTGAATTCTGTTTCTTTACAACTTCATTTTGAACTGTTTCAGGACTGAGGCGTGGGCAGTGGCAGGGAATCCCCAGGTGGTCGCCCTATCCCAACATAATCACTCTTCAGAAGTATAATTGGGGAATTCTGCTGGAAGCTGCTGTCTTCGTCACATCTTACAGCTCCTGTTGTAACCCTTCTATTAATCATTCAACATAAAAGAATTACTATTCATGTCTTTAATTATTATCCCTATAAACTGTTCATTTCCTTAGGAAATAATTTCATGGCTTCTGGTCAAGAAAACTCTTGATGAGAAATGCCAGGATCTTGCTGTTACAGAAACAACTGAGGGAACACCATGAAGATGGGGAGAGAGAAAGTGCACAGGCTCACCAGCATTTGATCATGCTCAGTTAACCCTGCTTTCAAAATACACACCTGCACAGGTTTTTTTCTTCATACTGATTGAAATGACAGAGTTTGGGCCACATGTGCCACTAAGGAAGGGCAAAAGGGAAAACAATTCCTTCCTATCAGCACCTGTCAAGAAGTGCTGCAGTACCTGAATTTAAAAGTGTACCCTGTGATAGCCTGCAAAGTTCAAAGTTTTGAAAAAAATGAACAAATGAATGTTACTTTCTTCTGTATTGCATTACTGAACATTATTGTGCTGAACTTGAAGGTGCAGAGTGAGTCTGCAGCCTCCCAATGCTTTGCACTTTGCAGGTGATTCCCTAAGACAGCAGATACAGAATCCAGTGGTCTGCAACTCAGATCTGTGTGTTATTTTTGGGAAGAAAAGATAAAAGAGGGAGACTATGAAGCAATCTGTATTGAACTATACCTCAGGTTATCATTTTCTCCCTTCATCTGGTTGTCAGCACATGAGGAAAAAATATAAAAGCAAAACAAAAATCCCCCCAAACCACCAAACCTCTTCCTTCTAGCTGAACAGAAACCATGATTTATTTGACTGCCAAAAAACCTGTTGCAAAAGTCTGAAATTCATGCTGGGCTCAACATTTCCACACACACCTATTCAAATTAATCTTTGCTGAAAGGCCAGATATCACACAAAACACCAGACGTTTGTCACTCATTTAACATGCATAGACATTGCTTCAAGTCACAGAAACGTGGGATCACTGGAAAATGAACACAAGAGCAGTCTCTCTTCATGCTTGCCCTACTTTTATACTCCTCCCTACAGATGAAACTGAGCTCAAGACATAAATTCTGTATAATTGTGTATACATTCACATATGTAAGTGAAGGTTGTAATGTACATGCTGCTAGACAGGCATCTAGCACTATTTGAGATGGCCTATGGTGTCCGTGGCATCCAGTCAATCTAGGGCATCCAAATAGTGCTGGATTCTTAAATTTAAGCAATTGAACTGACCCCCAGCACAGTCCAGACTGAGATTCAGCTGATCAGTGGCCATCTACATTATGGAGCTGAATTGTTCTGCCATTGACTACATCTCTATAGGCAACAGCAGAAACTTAATCACCTTAAGCATCTTCATATGGGCAACTAAATTTAGGCATCTAGGCTAAACAAAATATTATCCCAGACAAGCCTGCAATTTGATATTTGCATTTGATATGTCTGTTTTAAAAACTTAAGCCTGGATGATATAAACGTTTTAAGAAACATAGGCTATCATCCAACTAGCGGATGGGGGTCCTGGTGGACAGTGGGGGTCCTGGTGGACAGCAGGATGACCATGAGCGAGCAATGTGCCCTTGCAGCCAAGAAGGCCAATGGCATCCTGGGGTGTATCAGAAGGGGTGGTTGTAGATCAGAGAGGTTCTCCTTCCCCTCTACTCTGCCCTGCTGAGACCACATCTGGAATATTGTGTTCAGTTCTGGTCCCTCAGTTCAAGAAGGACAGGAGCTGCTTGAAAGAGTCCAGCGCAGAGCCACAAAGATGATGGAGGGAGTGGAGCATCTCCCTTATGAGGAGCGGCTGAGGGAGCTGGGGCTCTTTAGCTTGGAGCAGAGGAGACTGAGGGGTGACCTCATTCATGGGGATCCATTTGTAAAGGGCGAGTGTCAGGAGGAAGGAGCCAGGCTCTTCTCGGTGATAGCCAATGGGAGCAAGCTGGAGCATAGGAGGTTCAACCTGAAGATGAAAAACTTTTTCACTGTGAGGGTGAGAGAGCACTGAACAGGCTGCACAGTGAGGTTGTGGAATCTCCTTCTCTGGAGACATTCAAAACCTGCATGGACACGTTCCTGTGTGACCTGGTCTGGTGATCCTGCTCTGGCAGGGGTTGGACTGGGTGATCTTTCGAGGTCCCTTCCAACTCCTGATATTCTGTGATTCTGTGGTTGTGTTCATAGGAATCACACACAAATAGCGAGGAAAACTTCTATGGCCCAGAACACGTGGTAACACCCACCTACGTAGATACCCAATAAACACGAGTGAGAAAGGTGTATCCCAAGAAAAGGTTCTCACTGCTGGTTAGTCCAACAGGTCATTGATTTGCCCATTGCTCTGTAGTGGTAGTGAGTTTCTGTGAAGCACCAAGACTGGAGGAGGAAAGCCATTACCCAGGGCTGAGGCACAGTTTGTTTCCTGACAAACCAGGAGAGCACAGAGCTCTGAATCTTCCTGCCTAACCCCATTCTGGAAGGCTGTCAGGGCACCGGCTGATAATGATGTTGGATCTCTATAGTAATTGCCTCTTAGGTGAAATTCAGAATTCAATTAGTCACTTGCCATAATTACTGAACGCACTGAGAGATGGCAATGACAATGAGAGGTGTAACTGTACTTTGTTACCCGCAGTAAAGCACGGTGGAATTGAGAAGCGCTATGATCTGATTAACACTGCCGTGGGAGAGAGGCGAAAGGAGCCCAAGGCTGGAGTTCTCCTAGGACAGCTGGCTGGAGAAGACAATTTGTACAGCCTGTTGAGGCACATGAGTCGCACCATGCAGCCTCCCTCTAGTTTAATTTCTGCTGAGGTAGGTGGGAATGTGCAATTTTCTGCTCACAGAGCCTTCACTGCCTGGAATTTATTCAGCAATTTGGTGATCTTATGAAATCTGAGTTTCAATCATGTAAGCAAAGCGCAGCAGGATGAATGGTTCATGTTGGAGCATAGAGTCAGCGTTTACTAGGAATCCTGACCTGGTCCCAGTTAAAAGGTCTGGAAAAACAATGAGGAAGGTGGTTGGGAAAAGAAGGAGGTGATGGCTGGGGATGGGACTGGATTCCAAAATGTGCCCATTCATGTTGCAGTTGCCTGGTAAGATTCAAGTACCTTTTGACATGGAATTCAGATGAAACCTTCAGTCCAACAGCAGAGGCTGCAAGAGGAAAGTAGCACAGAGGAGTGACAAGGGCCCCCAGAAAATAAGAGCAACCTATGAACACAAGGAAAAGATATCACACACGACAAAGGCAATGAGTCTCGCTGAAAGAGGATCTACAAAACCTGATTATCACAAATCAGCATTGGGGTTTTGTCTATACCACAGTAATGTCCATCAGAGACCAGAATAACTGTTTGGATTTACAGGATTATTTTGTTGTTGTTCAGATCATAGATCCAGCATTTTAGAAAATTAAAGTCTTACAGGATGATTCAGACAGATCCTGTCACATTTGCATGTCTTAGATGTTGGGACAAAAAACACAACATAGGCTTCTGTCAGCTTATGCTGTGTTTGGTTGCCAGAAAGCATTGAGTCTTCCCTAAGCCTAAATATCCAGGAGGGGATGCAAGAAGAAACAGACTGTCTACAAGACAGAAAAAAAGAGACTGCAAGCACGAGACAGATGACCATTTGCCAAATTCATGCCTGCCAGCCTTTCATAGCCAAACCTGATATAAGAGCATCCAAATTCCAGATGCTTCTTGGCAGATATGAGCCCATTTTGCTGAGTCACAATTCTCCTTCTAAAAATGTACCTTCAAAAAGGGGTAAGGATGGGCAAGCTCTCCCAGTGTCTGTGAATTCACTTTGATTCTTCCTAATACAAAATCCCCCATAATCATACTATTTTACAGGATGAGCAAATTATTCAGCAGCACCAAAATTTTGATTGTGGAGACGACTGCTGATGTGACAAGTTATAAATAGCTGCTTTAAGCCATCACAGGTTAGGTTTGTTTGAGATGAGAAAGTAAAGTCCCTGCAGATACAGGGAAACACAACAGTGATTCTAAATGTTAAAGTCCTATTACAGCTAATAACAGTGCTACACTTTCTGTTGATTGTCTCTCCCTATAAATACCATCCTTCTCCCACTGGGGAGCAGAATTAGGTTTAAAAACAACTGCATGAAAACACTTGCCAGGAGAAAAGCAACACCCAGCTCAGCCCTTCCTTCCTACACAGCCACAAAGAAGATCAGGAAACATTCATTAAAGAAATTACCTTAAAGAGCACTAGGCTTGAGCTTCAGTTTTGCCTCCCTGCCCATCAATTTTTTTCTCTTCCCATCCTTGAAACTAGTGCCGAAAGGTTTATTGAATAAATAACATAAATCAAGCACAGCACTTCTAGGGGAACACTGTGTCCAGAGATGTTTTATCTGGTAAGAAGGGCAGCAGGCATTAGATGACTTTATAGATATGCTATATGCCACGTTGATAATGTACCTACTTGTTAGAGCATCAATTCTGAAGTCCATCAACTGCTAAAACACCCACGGCTCCCCTTCCTATGCTTTATATTGCTGCTTCCCTTGCTGTAAACACTGCTGCCTTTGCATGCTTTCCCAAAATGTAGCATGAAACCTGAAATCACGTGCCAATCCTTCCCTCTAGGACAGCATGTGTCAAAACTTTGACAGCAGAAACCTGAGATAAATAATATTTCATCTAATGTATGCTAGTACTGGACAGATACCAGGAAATTCGGTTTGCAAGTGATACCAAAAAGGAAGCGCGATATTAATTTTGAGAGGGAACTGTGAAGGACCGTATTGTTCTGTAAGGTTTGTTTTCATGCACACAACACCTTATGACTCCGAAAAGGCAGATCAAAGATACGCATTCAGCACTCTGAGTGCAAGACAGGACTGTCTGCAGTGCGCCCTGGTCTCTGTTTCAGTCCAGCTCCCCAATCTCCTGACCTGGACACAAATGATCTTTCTCCTCACAAGAAACCCCTCTGTGCACAAGGAGTTGAGGAAGACCACGAATAATCTGCAAAAACTCAGGCAGCTGGAAAAGAGGAAAAGAGGCTGTTCCCCTGACATAACCTTATTAATACAATGCATCACTCACTTGGAAAACCTGCTGTTATGTGGGAAGGTGCTTTCTTATCACCTGATAATTATTGTCTCTTCGGGGGTTTGAAATGGCATGGGAGGGAGAAAAGGGATTTTAAAATCTCTTCTAATTTTATAGCATATAATGGGTGCTGTCAGCACATGCTGTGACAGTCTAAGAAAAGCATTTTACCAGCTTCATTTCTTGGCTAAGTTCTCTGATGAATCTTAAGAGCCTGAGCTCATTTCGACTAGGGATGATTAGTAGGCCCTCTCTGAACCATCCCACATGGGTTCACCGCAGCTTGGCAAACAGCGTGTGGCAGCTTCAGCATCATCACACTCATCTTTTTAAGACCCAGACACATGTGATCTCATTGCTGTCTGCAATATTCTTTTTAAAGCCCTACCATGAAAAGGATCAGGATTTCAAAGCAGGCCAAGAGCCATCCTCATAATGGTATAGGGCATTCAACCCCATGAATGCAAACTACCTTCTGGTGGAACCCTGCTTCAGGGAAACACCATGTCTGCTCTGTAGAGAAGATGTCCTTGTATTTCAGAGGCAAGGTAATACAGAAGCATCTGGGCAGACTTTCAGTGCCAAAAAAGCAACAGGGACTCCATGGCAATGGAAGTTTCGGATTTGGGTACAGCAAGAACAGAAACTGTGCTCCCAAAACTGTGGTGGAAGACTCTCTAACAGCTGCTGCTGTGGGTTCTTGATCACCATTGCAATTAGCTCAATCACCCAGTGATGAGAACTATGTAATGGGCACCACGATGCAAGCTTCCCATAGTCAGCTACATGTATCCTGCAAGTACTGAAGTGCTGAAAAGTGAAGGCTGATGACTCTCTGGGTCCAAACTTGGTGCTACCAAAGTTGACAAAGAACTTGATTACTTCACCACGCAGTACCATGACTACAAGGATGTGGATGGAAAGACCAAGTCATTTCACAATGGCACAAAACTTTACACACTGTGCAAATGCTGTACACCCAGTACTCAACAGTGATGTGCACTGCTTTACATACAGGACATTAATCTTATGCTGGTGATATAACTTTTCTCCCAGTACTAAAAAGGACAGAGCAGCCCCCATAATATTCTAGACATTTCTCAGACCACTAAAAATGTCACTTCTCATTGTTTCAACTTAGCTCAGGTTTTACCTCAACATTCACTCATTTCCAAACAAGTTCCTCTCACTCTGTACCCATCTGGAATGACACTTTTTAGTCTGCTTTAAAGTCATCCTGTTGACACCTTCAATTCTTCACTTTCATGGCATTTTTGTAAATTTTATTTCTGGTTGTAATTATTATTCTTTAATATCTCCAGTGTTGCAAGGGAGTGGAGGGTGTATACTATAAATGAATACTATAGTCCAGGCTTGTGTGTGCTTTGGCTTTCCAAGCCATCAGACCCTTGTCCCAGAAAGCTAAAACTCTCCTTCCACTTCTGTGATTGCTGAGAAGGAACTTGTCACTGAGAAGAAAAGGTGACTATGTTAATGGTAAAGACAATCTTTCCCT
>NW_010196571.1:61323-75560 GCF_000695765.1 Mesitornis unicolor
TTTTCTGAAGCTGACTACAAAGGTCGTCTCTTTAGTTCTAGAACTGAGGCTTTCAGAACCCAAATCCATTGGTTTCATCAGCCACAGGTTTATGTCCCACGTTCCTGTGGAAAACACACTAGGGATTCTGAAGAAACACCATCAATTGGATCCAGACTGAGGATAACCAGCAAAAATGGGGCATGTGTAGGCCTTGTTTTTATTTCTTTAATGCACATCAGTCTGCATAGCCTACTATGGTTGCCAAAGGACAATATAAGCATAAATGAGGCACTGGAGAAAGAAAAGATGCAAAGAATGAGCACTGCAAGGCAGTCTTCTTACCCCAGCACCATTCCTGAACAAATGATGCACATCAAGGTCATCAGCCAAGCACTTGGGGTGGAGGAAAATGCTCTAGGTGTTTCAAAGAGGGTAAAGGAGTTGGTGATGCTTCAGCGCACGTCAGATTTACAGTTTTATACAGATAATTACACCAAGGACCATAAGGCAGGATGCTGTAGAAAGCTCCTGTCATTCAGTAGCTGAGTTTGTTTGCTCTTTAAATCGTTGCAGACTTCCTGTCATGCTGACATGGATGGTGGACACGAAGACTGGTGGTTTACAGTGAGAATGCAAGAGGATTTTTAGAAAATACAATGAGAAATACAAGAAAAAAAAGAGATGTCTTTATAGAGGTTTACCATTTCCTTTCAACAAAGAGAGCAATAAGATGAAGTAAAATATGTTTGAAAGTGCCCATTCACCCAGGAGAAATGTTTAGTGCTCGTCACTCACTTCCATTTAGACGAGACTCTCCCATTTAGATACTTACTTCTTTGCTAATAGGTTTTCTCTTATGAAAAGAAAAACATTACTGAGAACTCATACATTACATTTCTTCTACCGAGGCAAATTTATCTGCAGTGCCATTTCCATTTCAGTCACAGAATTAACCCTCTGAGAACAAATTGAGTGTGCACTGTTTAACCATTTGGTATTCAAGTGAGGAAGCTTAATTCATTTTCTGCTTGGTACCAAACCACAAAATCTTAAATCTCAAGTTTGCCACGAACAACTGTGTTGTAGTATAAAAAAAAAAATAAATTAAATAATGCATGAATGGGTATAAAACCTGCATTGGACTTCAATGAATCCAAAGTGCATGAAAAGGCGTTTAAATTTATAACACTTTTCATAACAACACAGCTTTGACTTTATCTGCTAAATAACAATGAGCTACTGGCTCTCTATCAAATGAGAAAAAGGTGATACTAAGTTTGTTTTCTTTGACAGATGAATTAAAAAGTAACTTCTTTATATTTCTTTTTCAAGTTAGGGTGAAAATTTGATTGCCTTTACAGAACAGTGAATTACATTTTATGGCAATACAACCCTTACGTGCACGTTATGACTGGGGTACAGAAAAGCTACATAATATTGTTGAAAACTGTGTTAGCTTGACAGCTTGGACTTAGTTTTAATTTAATGTGAACACAAAAATATCTGCAGTGCAACATAAAGCCTCTGCACAAATGAGCACTGAAATCCTGAAGCCTCTTCTGTAAGAAAAATAAGCACTTAGTTCCCACTGGAAGTGTTCATTTTGGCCCAGTGCCTCAGGAGACGAACTAAGTGCTGTTCTATTAAGCTCTAACACTGTTTGTTTCCATTTTTACCCTGAATTTTATTTTAAAACACTGCAACAGGGAGACCCAGTCCACCTCCAACTGCTCCATCATTTCCCTTTCACAGAGCAATGCAAAATGGCAAAGACCTTCTGGAAGACCTCAAATTTTTCCTCCAGGAACGCATTCGCCACCCCGATGGTATACAATTCCATACCTGGGGCAGACCTTATCTCTAGACAAGATAAAAGGAGAGGATTTAAAAAGTAACAAAATGTGGTCGATAGTGCTAAGTTCTAATTAGCTCTTAAAGCATCTGAGCTGTCTAATTAGCTGTCACAAACTACATCTAATGAATTCTCTGAGGTCTCTCTTTTACTTACATTGCAATGATAGCTTTCAAAGTCCATTCCAGCAGCCTATCCAACTTCAAGCTGAGGTAAAACAGGCTTTCCTCATGTTCTTACTTTTAATAAGAGCAGCAGTACAGATGTGAACCTTCTTGGGTTATAACTAAAGATGGGCATGTCCAGAGGGTGATTTGGTCCGTGCATTGTTCTCTGTGGACCAGAAATGGACTTGAGCAGACAGGCTTAGATTTGTCGTCATTCAGAGATGGCTAAAATTTGGTGAGATAAATCCCACCTTATGTATATGGTCCCAACAAGAATTTATTTTGGAGCTTGGGGTTCAGCAAGCACAATGCTACAGATTTCTAACATTGAGCCTAGAAGAACTCTAAAGTAATAAAATCTAAATGGAAATGTACATTCTTTCAGGAAGGGTGTGATGCGGCAGGGTCATCTAGGGTGAACACAGACCATGCAGCAAGCCATAGCTACAGAAATGAAGTTAATACTTCCTGAATCTGGACTTTGATCCCTCTACGGTTTTAGCAGGAGTAGTGATGGATCAATACCCACAAAAGAACACTTTTGAGTCTTCTGAATTAGATTATTTCTTCTGAAGTGGCATCTGGAGATTTTAGACAGCACTGACTTCTGTTCCACGAGCAGAAGCCTTAGTCAGAGGCCCAGGCTCTGAGATGTACTCACATGAAATTGCAAACAGCACCTTTCCTAAGTTTCTATGAGCTAAGGTTATGTAGAAACAGTGTAAGAAGAACAAATGGGAGGTAGAGTGCAGGATCCAAGCCAGACACTGAGAAGACTGCAAACAGCACAGCGAAAAAACCAATCCCAGACCACAGGTAATATTAAACACAGTGGATCCAGCACAGAGCTGCCATGAGCCTCCATCAAACCCACACAGCACGCAACAAACCTGCATTCCCAAAGAAACGGTGATCACAGCCAGCACACCGAGGGAAAGGTGGCTTTACGTAAGTGCTCCTGACGCTCATATAAAAGCCAGGCTCGGCCCATCCATAACAAAATCAGATTAGAGAGTGCACAGCTGAACCTTCATTTCACCTGCTGGAGCTTACAAAGAGATCTGCTGCATAACGCTTCCCAAATGAAACTTTAGTGAGCAAAAGACAACTTTACTGTCACCTACAGCGTCCTGGAGTAGTTCCCATTAAAGATTTTTCAAAGGAAATCATTACCAAGAATCTTTTTCTTCTCAGCTATCTGATCTTAATTATATCATGCCAAATGAGATCATTCGATGCACTACCCTTTAACTCTTCTCTTAAAATAGAAATTAAATCCTTATATAGATAGAAGATTCTTTTTGTAATTACACATGAAGTGTTTAGGATAAAATGTCTTTTCCTTTCCTGTGCACAAGAATTTATCTTTGGATCGATCAATACAAGAAGGTTAGCAGACTTTCTAATGAGAGGACAATGTTAACTAAAATCGGTTCTTGTTATTTTTGAAGCAAGAAGGAGATACAACGTACACTATGTAACAGTTTCTTCTGGTCATCATCCGTGAATTCAGTTAATCACTATAATTAGCTGTTCCAGGACCATAAATTCAGAATATGACAGGAAGAAACATTTAGCTTCAGAGAATTACTCAGGATTTAGTTTAATCGAAGAAAAGAATATATCTCATTACCTCTGTTTAAATAGATTTACAATGCAGTACGCATATACCAATTACTTTAAGTGCCTCGGTTACCTTAGTATAGAAAATAATTCACAAAAACTATTCACAGGATGCAAAAAAAAGTTACTTGATTACATGCGACCACAGCCAGTTTACAAATCCTCCTTTAAATCTTTCCACCTTCTCCCTTTTTACCACTTGCACATTTCTCCATCCTGAAATACTGCTGCTCATGATCAGTGAAAATAACTCATCTCAGAACTTTAACAGTGAGTTACACTTATATTTGTGGAAGGATTTTGTGAGCCATACAGGAGCACTAACAATCCTTAACTGTCGCAGCTTTCTAAACGCTTCTTCAATCTGTGACCAGACAAAACATCTGGATCAACAGAAGTAAGCAGTTCCTGCAGTTATACAGAATCACAGAATCTTAGGAGTTGGAAGGGACTTCGAAAGCTCCCCCAGTCCAACCCTGCCAGAGCAGGATCACCCAGACCAGGTCACACAGGAACATGGCCAGGCGGGTTTTGAATGTCTGCAGAGAAGGAGACTCCACAACCTCTCTGGGCTGCCTGGGCCATGCTCTGGCACCCTCACAGTGAAAAAGTTTTTCTTCATGTTCAAGTTGAACCTCCTATGTTCCAGCTTCCTCCCATTGCCCCTTGTCCTGTCATTGGACATCAGAGAGAAGAGCCTGGCTCCTTCCTCCTGACACTTGCCCTTTACAAATTTATAAACATTAATGAGGTCACCCCTCAGTCTCCTCTGCTCCAAGCTAAAGAGCCCCAGCTCCCTCAGCCACTCCTCATCAGGGAGATGCTCCACTCCCTCCATCACCTTTGTGGCTCTGCGCTGGACTTTCAAGCAATTCCCTGCCCTTCTTGAACTGAGGGGCCCAGAACTGGACATGATATCAGAAACTACAGTACAGTATTACAATATAAAAATATTTGTAGGGTATGAACATAATTCCTATAGAAAAGTGAGTCTGTTTCAAGGAAAGAAGGTCAATTTTGAAGTCCTTTGAAGTAAGACAACCAACCTAGAACTTCAGGTAAAAATAAGTCGATTTCGAATGGTGTCTATTTTGGAAAAGGATATGTGCTGCTGGCAGAGACTTTCTCCATAGGACTTCACTGAGCTGTTACGAGATAAAAATCTCTTTGAGTCAACACACTGGATCCTCCTTATTTTCTGAGACCAAACACCAGTCAGTGTATTTAGCTATAAACCATGTGTTGAATTGAAAACATGTACACCTAGTGTAAAATACAGCCAGAGGTGACAAAAACAGCTATGTGAGAATCACGACTCATTTACAGAGAAGTGCTGGGAACACAACCAAGCCAAGCTGGGCAGTGAGGCTGCAGCAACACAGGTAAGCATTGACATCTCTGCCTTTTAGTCCTCGCTGGGCTTGAGCACCAGAAACTGATGGTTGTGCTGTTACAGCTTTGATTTTATTAAAGTCAAGCTATGCCAGGTGCATTTGCAACAGTCAACAGCTTAAATCACACCTCTGACTGCAGCCTAGCTTATCCCCTTGCACGGTTCTACGGAGAAATAACTGATCTCCTTCATATTCAAGGCAGCATAGGCCACTGAAAATTAAGTTAACCTGGGTAGACTGCGTAGAAATTTCAATCTGAAAATTCCATTAAAATGCCTCAGTTTACGTTTCTGGAAGCACTTCACTAGGACAACGACCTGTGCTCTGTAGCATTCAGTCTCCATAACCATATTTTCAAGCTTTAAGAATTTAGAAAAAAAAAGTCCGAATGAGTTTTGCCGTATTTATTTCATATTCTCTTGTGGTGGGTTCACCTTGGCTGGCTCCCAGGTGCCCAGCAGACCGCTCGCTCTCTGCATTTCCTCATTAAGACAGAGGGATAAAATAAGATTAAAAACTTGCAAGTCAAGATAAAGAAAGTTTAACTTAAAAAAAGAGATGAAATTGGCTCTGTCTGACATGGGGGCAGTGGCCTCTTTTCACAGAATCCATTCCCGCAGTCCCCGTGCTATCAAAACCTTGCCATGTAAACCCCATACACCTCTTCACCTTCCTCTCTCACACTTTCTGGTGTGAGAGAAAAGATCTGGTCCATAGGCACCACCACCATGCAAGCAAAATGAAGGTAACCTTTTCTACCAATAATCAGGAATATTCTGATCCATACAGGAAGAAACAAACAAAAAACTACTGCAACAAACACCACCACGACAACAAACCACAATATCAGAACGAACAAAAAGCAATGACCTGAATGTGTAGAGATTCTATTACTGGAGCTGAAACCTACTTATTAAAATTATTTGTGTGGATATATTAGCACTTACTTCTAAAAGAACAGGGAAACATCTCAGGATCTTATTCCCTATAATCTGACTCTTATTTAACTCTTACGCAAAGTTTCTCTTGCAAAGCTTCCTGCCAGACCCTTGGTAGTCAAAGGCAGTCTTATGTGAACTGTTTCTATATAGCACTACTCCTTCATTACCAAATTACATGTATTATGTACAGCAAAATTGCATAATCTGTGTAATCAGCTCATCGCAGTCACTGCTGGCAGTGGAAACAGATGAGAAGGTTGAACAGAGGGGAACATTAATGACATCCATTCACGAATGAGGATTGCAACTGTAAAACTGACGGGCTCTAGCTGTCTCTCTTGTCCCAGAGCACAGAAAGCTGAAATGTCCATTAACTAGAGGCACTCAAAACACACTGATTTAGAGCAAATACCTCCTGTAAACTGCAGCAAACCAGAAGTTTGACTCGTAAACAGATGTCTATGAGCTGGGGAATGGGATGAGCAGTTAGAGGTGGTATCCTCAGCTTCTGTATTAGGCTGTGGCAGAATCACTGATGTATCAAAGGCCCACAGTGCACAGGAAAAAGAGAATTCTACCCTGTTCCTAGTTTTCTTTTCTATTCCTCTGTGTCCTGACAATAGCTTCAATACACCGTTACTTTGGCTTTAGCACGAAAAAGCAATGCGGAGCCTGATCAAAGGTGGTTTTCTTCTAACACACTGCCTAACATCCCTGTCTGAGAGTTTGAATTCCTCTTCTTTGATTGTGCTACAACGCTGTATGATGAATTTCAAGTGTGTTTTCAGAAAAAAAAAACCCACAACTATTTGAAAAACTTATGGAAAATAAAGACAATCTCCACTGTCCAGCAAGACATTTCAAGAATTTCTCTTCACGGGATCAAGGAATGAGGCAAAAATCCACTGGATGGATTCTGACAACAGAATATGTATTACACTAGCAAATGTAGCCTAGGAAACAACTCTGCATTGCAGAGAAGAACACCGAATAGCTGAATAAATGTGATTTTGATAACGAAGCATTTCCTCTGGCACACAGAAAAATTGCAGGTGCTACAAACCAGTAGACCTGCACCAAGAAAATAAGGCATGAAAAAAAAAAAGAGATACAGAAGAGCTGTGAGAATATATGGTTAAACACAGAAATATATTGGTAACTGTAGCAATTACTTCCACAGATTAAATATCCAAGCTAGTGGATATTTTTGCAGCTCTGAAGATGTTAATTATAATAAGTTCGGTTTCCCCAGACCACACAAAGGGATGCTTTCCATTCGGTTCACGTTTTGTGTTGAGAATAGAAGATTTTTATTGCTGAAAGAGAGTCCCGGAGACAGCGATATTAAGATATTGAAATCTGACTGCCTGCTTAGCACTTTGTACATCTGAAAGTCTTCGAATGAAAACTCTTCTAAAGGATGGCAAAATACAGATTCTGTCCTCAAAACTGTCCTGAGCCCCAAAGAAATTGATGACACTGAAGAATAGAGATGACACATTACCAGGGAACTTCTTGCACTCTAAACACAACAAAGCAGAAGAGAAGTCTTTACAGAGCTGGAAAGCTTCAGAGTTCCTGATTTATAGGAGTTGCTTTGTAAAGGGCAAGACTGAAGGACTGGAGACTGAAGCAGCTTGCCTGGGGTCAGTAGCAGGGTACAAAACAGGTCTCATTTACTGTCTGTTCTGACAGTTACAAGCTGCATTTGGCATGAAAGCGCCCTATTCCTATCCCTTTCAAACCAACACAACCACAAACGCTGTTTCGTGGCTGTAGCAGGGTACCAGAACAGCCCCACAGGTCCCAGATGGATCAAGGCAAGCTATGGTCAGGCAACTGCTCCCATTCATACTGAAAGCTGTCCTTTCAAAGCAACACAGTCAGAACTAAAGTGGTTCCAATGTGAGGTTGTGGTCCTATCACCCCCCTGCCCACCAACTCAGGGGCCAAGAAAGCCAGAGGAGAGACAGCAATAAAAGATCATTAAATAAACCAGTCTGTGAACATTTAGATTGGATATTAGGAAGAAATTCTTGACTGTGAGGGTGGTGAGACACTGGCCCAGGTTGCTCAGGGAAGCTGTGGATGCCCCCTCCCTGACAGTGCCCAAGGCCAGGTTGGACGGGGCTTGGAGCAGCCTGGGCTGGTGGAGGTGTCCCTGCCCTTGGCAGGGGTTGGACTGGATGAGCTTTAAGGTCCCTTCCAATACAAACCATTCTCCGATTCTATGAACATCTCTTCTCATAGGAGCATGGAAAGAAAGTACTTAGACCAAACATGCTGAAAGTCAAGCTGCACATTACATTTTCATTTATAAGACAGATACATTGGCTTTGACATTTTCTTCTGTTGAGTTTTAATTTGCTCAGAGACTCTGGTGGCACTGCTGTCAGTAATTGCGTCTGTAACTGCCTTGGATGCAATACAGCACTTATTCTTTATATTTGGTATTTAACCAACAATTCCCTTCTCTCACGTGCAGTTTTTTGGGATGGCAACTCCGATTTTGCTTGCTGTCTCACAGCTGGCAGCCAGCTTGCATGGATCTCCACTTCTTCCCCACAAATGCTTTCTGTGTCTCCTGATGTTTGTCCCATCTCTCTGTCAGGGTTAATGCACTTTGACAGCACCAACATCTGGGCCACTCCTCACCCGTGTTCTGTTATGCCATCTTTCTATTTAACCCCACAACGGTCCATCCTTAATTGTCTAGGAGCTCCTCACCACTGCACAACCTGCCATGCAACACTGGTAACTCTTACTCCTGCACAATGGCATTTGTACATTTTAGATCACGTAATCTATTCACTGTATCTTCTGCAGGAACCCCACACTGACTCCTAACTCATGTTCTTCTCCAGGCACATCTCTCTCTGCTCACTTTCACCTCAACCAGTAACCTCCCCTTCCATTCCCAGTCTGCTTGGTTGATGCTCTGTTCTTCCTCTATCCTTTTTTTTCTTTTCATACTTCCACTCGTCTTTCAACCTCCTGTAACTGCAGAGGAGAAATAAATTAGCAGTGGAAGCAAATCAGTTACAATGAGGTGGAAAACCTTTTAATATGTACAGAACTGCTGTACATATTTCCCAGATGGCATCAGAAAGCATCACTATTCAGGTGTGGTGGGGCTCCTTGCAGGAACATTTAGCCCACCTCCTGGACGCAAGCTCCAGGCTTGTCAGAAGTACATCTGAACCAAATCCCTGGTGCTCTCTTCTGAGAGTTGAACAGAAAGTTTATTCCTCTTACCTTGAGGTAGAAGAGGATGTGGATACCAAAGTCAGAGCTCAAGTTTCCAGCAAGCAATATGCAACACTCAGGACCTAAACATTTGAAACTTCCAGCACTTAAACTGCTTAACTTCATCTCAAGACAGCTATTTTTATTCAGTCCTTCTACCTTGAGTATCTGCTTTTCTGAATGATCCATCAATGAGTCATCAACATTTCAGGATTAAATCAAGGCAATTAGCCCTGCCTTTTCCAGCTGATTTTCATTAAGGTAACATGGCAACTAGACAAAGGCCTTGTGAGCCTCACTTGAGTCCCCTAAAAGCAAGCAAAGAATGAACTAAAACAAGTAAAATGGTGCAGAAAATTTTCACATTACACATCAATAGGTACATGGAATCAAAACAAGACACTGAGACTAATCTCTGTTGTACATCATATAATACAATTTCTTCTTATACTGCTTATGACTCAAGTGTCCTGGAGACTAAAAACCACTAAGTGCTATGTCACAGGTGTCCATGAAGAAAAAAACACTGATTATAGAGACAACTGAAGGATCCATTTGAAATCTGTAGGGATATCACAAAACCATAGAAATGCTGGTTAGAAGGAGCTCTAGAGTTCATCTAGTCTCACTTGCAATATGTCGTGTTGCCACACCATGTTTGTTTTCACCAAGCAAATCCAAGACTTCCTCATCTGAGGACTCAAAATCACTAGAAACACTTCATTTCCAGAAGGTAGTTGTAAAATCAGGGTAAAGTTTTCCAAGCTACTCATGAACCTGGGAACTTGGAGACATAACTGACTTACCACAGTGAAATCAATTGATTTCCCTGAGATTTCAGAAGGTGAATTTTAGCTCAGGTTTACCAGAAGCTGAGTATACACAGAGTCAATTTTCATATGGCCCCAGAGCATCAGCAACTCATTCATGTGTCTGCCCCATTCACGGTAATTCTGTGCCTACTCGGGTCACTGCGGCGAATGGGAAATTAAGACTGGGGTTCTGAGGAGAGGTAATGCATTGAAGGCAGACAGGAGGCCTGCAGTTATCTAACCAGCTGAAGTGATGAAAAAATAACACAAATTCTCTTGAGGCCCTGTAATTGGAATGAGCATGGTCAGGTGCTCCACCTCTGCTTGTATGCGTGCTGACGTGATCAGAGTCAGTCAGTCATGGATCTGCAGCTGAGGTCTAACAGAGAATCAATAAAATAGGAATCTCTAGGAAATACTTTACACCTATTTGTTGAAAAATCCAACTATTATTCACCATTCCAGGAAAACATTTTACATAGTCCCATGACATTATAAACCGAAGCACATTACTACGATGCTTGTGCTGTTCTGACACACTCACCTCTCTGGTGCAGCTCACAGACCCTTCTGTGCTCCTCAGTATTCACTGAAGGAATAAAACAAAGTGCTTCTGTGGGAATAAAACTGCTATTATTATTGTTTCCAGATTTATTTTACAGGAGAAACGTGCACTGAATAAAGAAGAGATGAAGGGGTTAAGAACAGCTTAGGATGAAAAAGAAGAGACCAGGCTGAGAATGGGTTTATGGGTGGATAGGGACGATTTAACTACAAGATAAGACTTTGCTGATGATCTTTTAGCTCTTCCTAAGGACAAAATAAGAACAGCAGCAAAATGCAGCATTCGTACTGCTACAGCCTCTCTCCCTTTGGCTGGGCAACGCAATGCACCACCATAGCTGCAGTTGGATCCATCCGTGTTCTTTTTGAGACTTAGGCTTTGAAACAGAAGGCAGATCCAAATAGTACTTTGTTCTCTCACTTCTTAAACAAAACAAACAAAAAGCCTTATTTTAGTGCTGCAAAGAAGGCTTCCTTAGTCACAGTCAGTTTTGGCACAGTGCTGCCAGCTGACAGGTGGAAATGTTCATTTTTAGAGAGACCTAACGAGAGGGAGACATTTGTTAAATATTGGCACAGTAATGGAGCAAGCGGTTGCGTTTATACATGAGGTTTATGTGAAGTGGGAAATTCAGCAGATCAGATTCAAAGGCCAAAATGCACCAAATGTGGGAACCTGGCTTTCTTCAGTGCAAAGCACTGCCAAGGAAGATCGAAAGGAGTTCACTCTGCAGAGGTCTTGTGAGCTGGTGGCAGGATCCCACACAGTCCCATGCCACTCAGAGGACAGTACACGACTGCAAATCCCTGCAGCTTCCCACCCCAGAGGTCACCATCCACATCCTGAGGCAGAGAGCCCACAGAACAGGAACATAAGCCCTTGGAGAAAAGGGCTTCCCAAGTCAGGGGTATCCACAGCTTATGATACCTAGAAATAAATTTCCAGCAACTAAACACCTGCTGGTCTCCACTGGTTTCCAAGCAGAGCTCAGAGCATTTGGTTGGTCAAGTGTATTAAGATCAGCACAGAAAGTAGGGTCCTTGAAAATACCCTCTGCTTCCAAACTCTTCATTAGCTGCTCCAGTTGAAAAGCAGCAATCAATGTGGCAAGCCCGGATATTCTGCAAGAGGTAATGACTGTTCATCACGTACTCTGATATACACAAATGCTGATGTTTCAGATATTACTGGCATAATTCAGCAATAATTAAGTTAAATTAAAATTCTTAACAGTGAGAGAAAAAAATAATTAGGAGTTCAAATCTAAGTTTACCTAAAATGATGATCATGCACTAGCAAAGCAATTTCCTATTTTCTTTGTCTCATTTCCATAACACATTTTCTGTTTTCCAAATCTCTATTTGATCCCTGGCTGACTCAGGAGGATAAGGAAGAGCATTAACTCTTGTGTCACTGTATGGTCAGTGCTTTCCAACCACCAGGGGTTTTGGGCAATGCAACTGCATTGGGAATGGCTCTTTCTTCTTCTGTTTTCCCAGAGAAAACTCTTCTCGAGATCTGGAGAGTTCTTTTTCCAGGTTTTTTTAAACATTGAGTTTCTGTTCTTATAATTTGCTTTAACGGATTGCTTCTCACTGCACAAGTCCCATATAGAGCAGGATCTAGCCCTCTGTTATTCCCAGCACTGCAGAGAAAGAAGTCAGCATAAAGCAATTCAAATTTTATTGATTTTAGGAATTTGCCCCAAGAGCTACCAATTACAGACTCCACAAATAACATCAGAGGAGAATGAAACTGGACTGAAAATATCTACTAAAAATCCATCCCCCTCCAATTTCCATGGGAAATCATATTTCTCATCATCTTCCCAAGCTACTAAGAGTGCCTATTCTAATCTGGATGTCAAATCATCAGCAATGCTGGGGTCCAAAACTGCATAAGAGCTTCCCTTTCACAGGACAGCAGACCATGAGTAAAGTCTTGCATGACTTTCAGAGTCTGAGAACTTTACTGGGATGAAGACACAGCTTGAAGCACTGTTCTTCCAAGCCACAGAAGTTGCAAAGATTCATCATTACATGGACAGCAAAGATACTTTCATACCACTGAAGAACACGAAGGAAAATATAAAGTACCTAAATCCAGTCAATGGACTTACTGATCTGCAGAACACCCAGAACAACAGGCAAGTTCAGCAGTCACAGCTGAGGGAAGTATTATACTGTTAATATATCTATTTGTTATTCTGGTTAAGCAGGACGCCTTATAGCATCTCTCAGTACCTGGTGTCCACAGGCAGCATCTCACAGTACCTGTCAGAGGACAGCACCCAGGCAGAAGAGGTTGGGTTGACACAGTCCAAAGCAGTAAAGCAACGTACATGGTGTGCACAGCAAGGAGAAATCCCTGCATCACCCAAGGGCAGGTCCTTGTTGACTGCTTACGCTTCTTTGATAGAGCTGCTTCACTCCCCAATGGCTACGTTAGGCTTTGTGTACCTCCATATCTTCCAACATAACACACACCTGCTTGGGAACAAAGCTTAGCACTTCCCTTTCTTTAGCCTTTCAGAGCATTCTTGGTGAAACCACCACCAACCACCTACCTTCGGCCAGTGACCCACTCTCAAGCAAGTGCTCCACAAAGGCAGTGACAGCAGGGTCCCTTCCAGAACATCCTCCACCTCCTCCTCCTCTGTGTCCTTGTCCCCAGCTCACTTCAGTGAGTCTCTTCTACCACCCAGCAGGATGGGGAAGCTGTGGAGGCAGCGCTGTTGGTGATTACAGCAGGACCACTATTCACACCAGTTTTCTTTTACCCCATCCATCATTTCCACCCCCAAGTGACTCAGCGCAGATGCCTGCGGACACTTCCTTTACCTGCACTTTAAGTGACACCCTGTGGCTGAGAGGAGGAATTACGGCTGACCATTCCTTCGGTGACAGTCCCTAAGGTTCTGTGACAATAAACAGAGACCGAAACCCAGTGAGCTGCAGTCTCAAGTCTCCAGTGACTGGATTGAACAGCCTGACTCCACCTTCCCCAGCAGGGTTTCAGACCTCATCCCCCACAGCTTGGCTGGACAGAAAGTGGGTCATAAACCAAGAAATTCCACATCCACAGGAGAGTGCCCACACTAGATGTAGCAGAGTGGGTTTTTTCCTCTCATGTTGACATTGCAAGATGAGGATTTCCTGCTTTATCTCCCTTCGTAACGTATGTAATTCTTTCCCCTCCCCATATGTCCCTGAGCCATACTCTCTTCCACTCCTCCTCTGGCGCCGGGAGCACACAAATTTACAAGTATCGTCTAATTCCTAACTTGTGGGAAGAAACCGAAGCTCAGTCCATCTGTTTGCCAGCTGGTAGTCGCTGTCAGCTTAGACAACAGCTCGCTATCTCTTGCAAGTGGCAGCTTCCTTAGATAGAGGGTCACAGAAGCCTCCAAAAATACCATGGGCCACCCTGTGTTTGCTTGCCCTGCTGAAGGCCACAAAGTTCAGAGCCCTCTCATTGCTCTCTCTCTGCGACAAGCCACTTTCCCTAGCAATTTTGGGTGATGGCCCCACTGCCACAAGTTCAGGGTCACCACCCTGAAGGGCAAAGCCATGGACTGGACCTCCTGTCACTGCTGTCAGGTCTGGTTGAATTCAGCAGAGCATCAAATGGGTTTGGTGCAGAATAGCAGCAGGCA
>NW_010196571.1:75591-86349 GCF_000695765.1 Mesitornis unicolor
TTGGGAAACATGTGAAGACTGCCTCAAAATTCAAGCCTACTGAAGAGAATCCCAATCAGACACGATAGGATCACAGCAAAGCTACCTCGTAACATAAGTGAAGAACAAAAATACTAATCAGCATTTAATTAGCAGGAGAAAAGGTCCCTCAAACGTGACAGAAGTAACGTTAACAATCTTATTTTACTACATGCAATTAACTTCTGTTCTGTGCTTAATGAAGAAATCACACATTTCACAGGCTGATAGTAGTGGCAGCAAGAAAGATGGGTTATTTACATTCCTCCTTTTAAATACAGTTTTCAACATTCCTTATCCACACTGCAAAATCAAAGCGATCTTTTACCACAAATTATGCTTCCCACTGGAAAGAAAAAAAAAAAAGGAAAACTTGAGGAAAAAATAGTAAAGCCTCTCCCATCCGTGCATGCACTGAAATCAAGAGCCTCCCAGTGCTGTATTTGTGGAAGAATTCAACCTAAACTAGCAAGAGAAAATTAACAAAGATGGTTGAAATTTTAATCTGGATACAGCGCTATCAGAGTCAAGCTGACCTAATCAGCTGCAGATTTGATCTCCTCAGAGGGAAGATTTACAAGCTTAAAAATTATGGTTTATTCCCTCCCCCAGAATTCCAATTCCAGCCTTCTTTTTCCTCTGCTGTGTTTGTTACATTTCTCATGTGTCTTCTTCCATTAACTTTCACATACTCTTGACTCTCTAGCTGACAAATACTGTGTTGGTCACCCCAGCACGACTAAAGCATGGCTTCTGCAAGACTGCAGAGGGTTTTTTTTAAACAGCCTTTTTGTAGGAAGTCCTTAATTAAAACTGGCTACAAAACACCTCTTCTGGCCCCAAATCTCCTTCTGTCTTTAAACAGCCCAGAGCAATAAAAGCCTTTTGGACATCTAACAAGGTTACAGAAGAGGGATGAGGTGGGAGTTGGTTTAGGGCTTCGTAGTACTTTTCTGAGTCTGAAAACATGCATGCAAAGCCTGGCAAAAAGAGAAAGCAGTATATTCGATCTTTGAAACTCTTCATTCAGAGATGTGTTTTAAATTGATAAAGAACCCTTCAGTCCAAAGGGCAGTGCACCAGAACTGCTCAGCATCTGCTGCCTCTCAGCCTGGGATGCTCCCTCTCACCTTGTGTTTTACCCCAGCCCGCACCTCAGCTGCATCTCCTCACTGCATCCAGCAGTGCCTCTGGAAGTCACCACTCACGCTTACAAGGCCTTGTTGATGGGCATTTTATTTCTCTTATTTCTCTTTTCCAGTAAAGATGAAAGACCATCAGGGCATCTTTTACAACGGGACTTAGCTTTCAAAAATGCACCCTTTAGAAATCAAACCAGAATAACCTCTGAGGAAAAAGTACATCACACTAATGGGATGAACAGAAGGGCTCAACACACTAAAATGCACAAGATAAAACACAAGCGAAAATGTTAATTGAGCCTCCAGGCTAGCCACTTACAAAAGTGCACATTGCTGTAATTACCAGGGTAGGTCTTACCACTGGAGTATGAACAAGACTCTGTGACCAATGATTTCCATGCAAGGCTTATGTTTTATATGCAAGCTGAAGCCACCACTCCAGAACTCTGAACAGTAATTAATCAGAAAGAAAGGTAGCAAAGGTTACATCTTGATAAAAGAAACCTATGAAAATTAGCTCTTTTGCTCTTTTAAAAATTAAAACACTTCTTTGACCCCTTTGGAAAGAGGAAGGATGCAAATCAGAAGAGCTATTAATTCACTTCTTCACCCTTCCTCCAGCACACAAGGATTACTTGCCTTTGTTCAATATGAGCCATCAAAGAATTGCAGGAATTTTTCTTGCAGTGTGGAGTAAGCCAAGTCAATAGGTCCAGCTGGGATACCTGTGCCAGCGGCGCTCTATCCTATGTCCATCCATGTGAACGACAATCCAGCTGCTAAGTCACCAACCCTCTCCAAATCATTCTCAACAAGGCACATGGTTATAGGACCACCAAGAAATCACAGAATATCTGAAGTTGGATGTGACCCATAAGGATCATCAAGTCCAACTCCCTGCTCCTTGCAGGACTACCTAAAACTAAACCGCACGACTAAGAGCATCATCCAGATGCTCCTTGAACTCCGACAGGTTTGGTGCTGTGACCACTTCTCTGGAGAGCCTGCTCCAGTGACTGACCACCCACTCCGTGAAGAACCTTTTCCAAAGGTCCAACCTGGACTTCCACTGATGCAGCTTCATTCCATGTCCTCATGTCCTGTTGCTGGTCACCACAGCAAGAAGATTAGCACTTCTCTCTCTGCTTTCCCCTTTGAGGATGTTGTAGTCTGCGATCTCATCCTTCTCGAAGCCGAACAATCAAAGTGACCACAGTTGTTTTGCGTAAGTCTTGCCCTCAAGGTCTTTTATCATTGGTTGCCCTCCTCTGGACACACTCTGATAGTTTCATATCCTTCTCATACTGAGGTGCCCAAAACTGCGCACAATACTCAAGATGGAGCCGCACCGGTGCAGAGTGTGACAGTCACCTCTGTTGATGGGTACCTGTGCTTTGCTTAATGCACTGGACATGGTGTGTGCACTGTGGTGTGCACACCCTCAGAACAAGGAGTAGGCAATGAGGGACCAAAGTCCCATCAGTGCAAGGTTAGCAGTGCTTATGTGCCTGTTTCCAGCAGCATAGTCCCTGGAGAAGATGAGGATGCTGTTTGCAATACCCAAAACACTCATCTGAAGTGGCTATCTCAGTCAAAGAGCTTTCCTGTACTCTGAGAGAGAGAGAGAGGAGGATTTGCAGAGAGGGAGTTTGAGCTATGGAGACCTTTTGATCCTGTTGATCACAAAAGCAGTCTGACCTCCTAATGACAATCCCCAGGTGTGGGTTCAGTTCAACTCAACAGACACCCAGAGATTAATTCAGCTGCCTAAACACAGGCATTGTATCATTTGTCCTAAAGTATCTGCAACACCTATGCAGCTTGGAAGATAAAACACAAACCTACACAAGGCCTGGACCTCTGAAACAGGAACTAGATACCAGGACATGTCAAGTGGCACCAGCACTTCTGCATGGGCTGCTGAACTGATCTGTACATTTAGAATGAGCCGAGTAACTCTCTAGGCTTCATCCCCTGTATCAATTAAAGATCCACTAACTTATAATACAGCTTAGATACTTAAAAGATGTTGATACCTACTTGGAAGTAACCTAGATTTGTGGGTCTTAATCTGCAAGCTGAAGGCTTTCCAATGCTTCTACCTCCTGCCTGCAAGCAGCACACACCAAGCTGACCAGCCCCGATGGACAGGTCTTACCATAGAATACCTCCCCATTGCACTGGCTGCTGTGGACAAACTCGAATCAGAGCTACGGCTACAAGGATCAACACTTACTGTCCATCAGATGAACATCTAATCCTGGATTTCCCCATTGCACAGGGGAATTTGTAGCAAAAGAGCTAAAGTAGATGTACTTTAGCCTGTAACAAGCTGTAAGTACTTGCATGCATGACCACTTTTTTTGCAGGCAGCAAAAAGAGTCTCATTACTGCCCATTTGCTGAATTAATCAAGCTTCAGGATATCCTAATAAGTGAATTAATCTGTTTCCTAAAACAAGAATAAAAGCTTCACGCTGTCAAAGCATAAACACATCTAGAGGGCAGCAATGATATTGTCATCTTTAGCTAAATATAGATCCTGAGCAGAGACAAGTGCACAGCCGTACACTGCACCAATACATATATTTTCTCTTTCTTTTTTTTTCTTTGAGAATAATATATAAGCTCTGCTGCAAAATTGCAGAGTAGTAAGTAGATAGCATCATTTTCAGATCCTTGGTCAAATAACATTTTGCCTGTACTCACAAATCATTCTACAGGGTAACCAGATCTTGATTCGTCAGCACAACTTTATTTCCCAAATAAAGAGGAAGGAAAAAGAATCACCAAAATAACAAAGTGTTGGAGATGAAAACTACTCACAGACTGACAGACCTTGCTTTACGAATCCAGCTGAAACTTATCTGAGTCACTCAGCAGTTCCCAAGAGACACGCAGAAACACAGACACAGGCACAAAATCACCACAGGAATGTTTTGCAGTTAGAATGGAAGTACTTTAGGCAAACAGTTTACTCTATAGTGACAAACAGGAGGGGACCTTTTACACACCAGTTCTTAAGTTTTTTTGATTCAAATAGCCTTTTGTTAAATTTTGATGGCATATTGCAGGGTTTGATAACATCCCCATCCAAGCACTCAGGGGTTCTGAGTTAGATGGAGCAACAATCACAGCATGAGAGTTGACAAGATGAAAACCAAGCGAGAACAGGTCCATCCAAAGCCTCTGATGAGATGATCTGTGGTGATGCAAACTATTTGTCGCACTTTGTCTTGAATTTCATACACTATGAACACAGAGATTACAACAGGGCACAGAAATAGCCACTTGAGTACCAGAACATGGGCAGCCTGGTTTGCCGTAGATCAGCGTCCTGTGCTTGACCGAGTCTGAAAAAGGTTTTCATACAGTTCAGCCACTTCCAAGTCTGGATTTTCTAGTATTTACAATCTAAAAGCTTTTGTTTACAGGGAATGCTACTGGGTTCATTTGCTCCAGCTGATGAGCTACTTTTATGGAACTGGTAGGAACTGGGAATTTTTGAGATCTTAATTTCTAAAAAAATAATCATTGAAATTGATCCAAAAGGTTTATACGCATTAGAATGAGAAATATACCCACAGCCTTACAAAACCAAACTAAAGATATGCTAGACTTCCTAAAAGGTGGCAGACCACAAACACAGGACGCAGGACAGTGTAATAAATATATGAGTTACGACCTTAAATCCTTAGTAAAAGAGAGGCATTGAAGAGTGCTTTTTCTGAACTTGTCTGATTTTGCTCTCAAAAACAGTTCAGCGCAATGTTACACACCATCATTAATCCCTTTGCCCCAGCCAAAGGCAAAACAAAACAGGACAAATCTACACTACATGTCCTAGGCAGACATCTTTATTGGTCCAAGCCATCTCCAGATCAAACCTTCGCTTTGCAGCTGCATTATTCACCTCTGAAATTCGCAAGATCCATTCCCTATTTTTTATCAGTTGTCTGTGCTCATTTTATTATCTGAATGATGTGCACAAATTAGCTTTTTAGAACACTGAGTCTCACTACAAATGGCCCTCTAGCCAGCCCACAGACTAACTTGGCGAAATCATACAAGTTCAAGTAGTCAGGCCGTGTCAGTATTTGGCCTTCCCAAACTTTGGACATGTTCTTCATGTTCGAATTGCCACATCTTTCAAATCACAAAAGAGACTGCATCTCTGTACTCAAACATTAACCTGCTGTCCTACTGCTTTCCCAAGCCTTGATCATCAGAACTGTCAGAACTATTGCTCAAGAAGCTACTGAATTTACAGGCTGACTCAAATCTTGTTATATTCCTTCCTTTCCTCTTCTGTGCCATGACTTGGAGGAGCTGCACAAATGGAAGAGTGTAAGATCAACTGAAAGCCACCTACAGTGGCTTCAGTGCATTTTAGTGCTCTATTTCAAGCTATGTACACTACCACATCTGGGCACCCATATCCACTACCAATCAGCCCTGTAGACACACGTTTTCTCAGCGTGACCACTCACATTTTATGTTGAAAGGAGAAAAATGTTCATTTTCGCGGGCTGTGACAAAATAATGCTTCAGCATTTCAACAACGTATTTTAATCAGTCTGCTCTTTAATTTAATTAACTTGCCATTGCTCTAAAAGCATTTAATTTAAGAAAATTTATTAGCTCTGTAATACAAGCGCTAACCACCACTGAGAAGGAGAGGAGCAGGGAAGAACTTTAAATGAGGTCACTGATGAACTACTGAAAGCATTAACAGAGTTTATAAACACAAAATGAGCTATTCAAGATTTTTTTATTCTTCTGTGCAAAGGGAAAGCATTTAAACTCTCTCCACTGTGTTTCTGATATATATAAGGAATCATCGCTAATACAATTCTTTTTCCCTTCCTTCTCTCCTTTTGGAGAAACAAAATTAAGACAGTGGAAATACTGACGTCCTCCACCAAAAAAGTAAATGAACAAAAAAGGACGTATGTCTCTGAGGGACCTTTCCTATGGCTGTTCTTTGAGGGTCCACTCTGATACACTTGCTCTTGTCTGAGCTGCCTTAACTCTCAGAAATTTTCTTC
This sequence comes from Mesitornis unicolor, assembly GCF_000695765.1. Classification (NCBI taxonomy): domain Eukaryota; kingdom Metazoa; phylum Chordata; class Aves; order Mesitornithiformes; family Mesitornithidae; genus Mesitornis; species Mesitornis unicolor. The sequence continues at coordinate 81,799 of NW_010196571.1, forward strand.
TGATCTCAACTTATACTGTAAAGGTAGTGGACTATTTGTTATAATCAAAGACAGTATAACCCAGCCCTGAGCGTGTTCCCACCTATTTTATTGCAAAGAACACAGGTCAGAGAATACAGGGTTTAAGGATGATCTTGAAGTTCTCTGAGGTGACCTCCTTACCCTGCTCAAAGTCAAGGGTGACAGAAACTGGTCCCTACAAACAAATCTGGAAGACGGCTTTGTTTCGGATAGCAAATACACAGAACTTCTGACATCCAGAGCTGGGGAAAGAATAAATTCACTTTCAACATGTTAAAAAATAAGGTCTAAGATGACAGGGCCATTCTTTTATGGGACTTATTGAGAATAACAGCCCCACAAAATTAACATTACCTGAAAATTAGACTACTAACATGCGAGCAACAGTTCAGAGTGAAACATGGAATTAAATGTCCCCAAAGTCGAAAGCACACTGAGTCGTCTGAAAAAATGAGTGGCAAACAAGTGGGTACACATATTTGGAACTAATATGTTAAAGCTCTTAATGAAAGGTCCAAACAGTACTGACAGATAAGCAAAAGGAAATGAGTGCCTGGGTCCGACAGCCTGAATAATAAATTTTTAGTGAGTCATCACGATTGTTTACCTCTAAGACTAAAGCATCAGCTCCAAGAGATTTCTAAGGAGCCCCCACACTCCCTCGCTTTGAATATTATTTGCCTCATAATATCCTCTACTGTTTCGCTTGCAGGAATGATACAGCCACCCCAGCCTCATAAGCCGACCGCTGCTGAAGTTACCAAACAGGCTCCGGACCTCAACCTTCTGTTAAATACAACTTCCAGCCCAGTTTGTCCCCCTGTTCACACAGGCAGCCTCTCAAAGGGAGTGTCCTTTCAAAATTCAGTTCGTAGGCATTAAGACTTAAGTACTTCACGAGCCACTGGATCTTTAATTATCCAAATGGCTGAAGCACTGCTGCAAATAAATTCAGCTATGCATATCTACACACGAACGAACACGGAAAGCACAGTATATCCTCCTTAGATTGCAGAGGGTATTTTTGCCCAGATCTGCCCAAATGCACTGAAGTAAAGAGAAAGAAAAGCACAAGTTTGTGCTTTTGAGAAATCTGTATCATTCCAGGCAGGAATTTTGAATATACAGGCTGGAATGTAGAGGAAATGTTGATTCCCAGGGAAACACTTCTTTTTTCTTAAAACAAATTTTAAGTGGAAAATATAGTTTGGGTATCCCCAGGTGCCTTCTCACCACCAGATGTGTGGGAGAAGGAAAGGAGTTTGTACTTACTCGTGGTGTTGTATTTGATCCCATTGAAGAACTCCGGGCAGGGTCTCTCTACCAGTTCCCCTGCAGAGGTTCTGGGCCAGCAGGTCCCGATCTGATCAGTGGTGGCATTGCAGTACGGACCTTTTGCATCAAAAAAGGAGACAGAAAGGGAAAAAGAAGCAACTGAGAAAGCACAAAAGCGACACAATCTGCATCACAAAGCAAACCGAATCTTCGCACTTAGAAAGCTTTTCCGAGCCCTGCGCTAGGTAATGATTCCTACCATCAAAGCCCAGGAAAGGGATAGAGGAACTCTCTAAAAAAGTCTCTTGTAAACGATCCAGGAGGCTGCAGTTAACATCAAATTCTTCTAAGATGAACTGAGATATGGTGACATCCATTATTCCCCTCAGGACTGCTGAACTGGATCAGGCTTCTTTCTTCTGCTTTTGTTGTGCCCTCTCCTTTCTTCCTTTCTGGAAACAAGTGAACACCAAGCTGCGGACACCCTGCAGTCTCGTGTGTGCGCGCCTCTCCTCTTCCCAGCGTGCTGACAACTTGGCTGAGAGTCTGCGTCTGGCTGTGCAGTTCAATCCTTCCAGCTCCTCTTTGCTTTAAAACAGCAGCTCAGGAACCAATGGGATCACACTGAGCCCGGAGTAAGGGGCTTGCGTCTCTTAGCCAGCTTCCCTGGTCTAGCAGCTCTCCAATGCCGCCTCACATTGCCAGACTGTTGTATTGCTTTCTCTCCCTCCCTCTTCTCACACTCACTCTCTCTCTCTCTGTCACACACACACACAGAGAGAGAGAGAGAGATACAGTTTTATTGTTAGCTTCGGGGATAAGCAAAAATACTCGCTGCAAATTGGAGCCTGGGAGAAAAGGAAAAGCTATCAGATTAATATAACTCCTCTGGCTTTTTTGTGGAGCAAAGCAATTCCTGCTTTTGCTGCGTGGAGCTGAGGATGAGCAGAGGTGCTTGGACAGGGAGTGGGGAAGAAGGGACCCAGTCCAGTAGAGGCAGCCCTGGATCCTGAGCAAGTCGTGAGAAAGAAGTGAAATAATAAAAGCTGGGATGAAGCAGATGGTCTGATAGAAAGGAGGTATCAGAACAAAGGGGATCTGGAGTAATGTCCCACAGGAGAGGCAGAGTGGGGAGAGGGAGAGAAGGTTTGGGAACCCAATCTGAGAGAAGCAAGGCATAGAGGTACATCTTTCAGCCTCTCATGCAGATGGGACAGGGTGGACAGCAGAGTAGGGCAAGGCACACAGAGCAGAGCAGAGCTCTGGTGCAAAGGATGGATAACTCAGGGGACAAGGAAGAAAAGAAAAACCACTCTCACTTTTCAGTGGTAGGAGGGAACAAGCATTTCAGAAAGGATGAGCACGCAGGCTCATCCAGGAAGCAGAGGAAGAGCCTCTAAGCAAGGAAACCATGATGGAGAGAGAGGGAAGAGCAAAGGGCTTGATGAATTGAGGTCATTATGGAACAGGATGAGAAGGGTCTGGGGAAGGGGAAAGATGAGAAGAAGTTTGGAGGGAGCTGTCCAGATGATTGGTCATCTTTTGGGAAATCAAAGCTCAGTATGGGGAGAACTGGGTGAAGTTTTACACTCTGGGACATCAAGGAGAGCAGCTTAGACCTAACCAACCTTTCTGACTTGCTGCAGCAGGATATGAGGAAATATTCAAGAAAAAGTGGCAAAAACTGATTGAGGAGGATCATCTAGGATCATAGATTCAGAAGGATCTTAGGAATCACGTAGAAAACTGACTATAAGGGAGGAAAGCAAGGTAAGTATATATGCTAGTAGCAGAGATGAATGCAGAAATAAAAGACAAGGACAACAGAGGAGCTTTGACAGAAAAAAGGGATCCAGAAAGGAAGCCCTGTTTGCAGTCTGTGTTCACAGCTTTGGACTGGACATGGTGCTTACGTTGACTTCAAAGCAGTGGTACAGGACTTCTGATAGCATCTGTCTCCCACCCTGCAATGGTCTGGACTCTCCCTTCACTCATATTTGAGACTGAGGGGCTTAATTCTTTACTCTTCAAAGACCAAAAGAACTGTGTCATCCACAGAAAAAATCACTGAGTTAGAAGGGCAGATAAACTACCAACATGCACTGATGAAAGAAAGGAAAAAAAAGCTATTTTGCCATCTGGGAATCTTGAAGTTTTTTCGTATTTTCAGGTTTCAATAGGGGGAGAGGGGAGGAGTCATTCTGGAATGAGTATTTTTGTTTTAAACATGTGAAAACCCACAGATTAACACATGTACTGATTCTCTAGGTAGCATGCTATTCTGAGGCAAGTAAATGCACCTCTCTGTTTCTCTTTCTGGAGCCTCGATCAGCTTCCCAAGTCAATGTTCCCAAAATTGCAGCCCTTCTTGAGAAATCTGGATTTCAACAAATTGACCCTTGTCAACACCACCAGATCTCTTTGTCCCACACATCTCAAATCCCAAAAAGCAGAAGAGAAAAATTCTTTAGCATCATTCACACAACATGACCACCACGAACACATTGGTTTGAGGATAAAACTCAATTTCTGTAACTTTCAGTTGAGGAGGATAAAGGGTGCTCTAAACCTCTAAGCAATTCAAAGACATCTATCCCTCAAAGTGTCTTCACTTCTACACTTCAAGTTACTTCGCTTCTTCCTGATAGTGCAATTGAGTTCAGAAAATGTATTTTTGTTCCTCAAGCAGAGCCTCTCTTATTGATGACTATGAGGTCTTCTCAGAAAACAGCATCTGTAAGTGCCCAATGGCATCACTGAGCTCTGTGGCCATTTCGACTGAGGCAGAAGTAATCAGTGAACAGGGCACTTGTCCAGGATGCTGATAACACATTTCTTTCCTGCTTCTGCTGCCTCTCCACAGGGCAAAAGTTACAGAGCCTGAGCAAAAGCTTTCATTTCTCACCTACTTGTCTGCCTTATCTATTTTCTCACACTGTTTGTACAGCACCTACCACACTGGAATCAAAAACTTGGCTGGAGGCCTTGGGCACTGGAGTGTCCTGAGTTTTTGGATGAATGCCTCACTTAAGAAATGACAAAAAGAAAGTTTCAAAAAATGGACTACTTTTAAATTCAGTAAATGTTTCACTTTCCTAAACGCTGCCCTAAATTTTTCAGAATAAACACTTGAAGGTTTTTCAAATGGTTCAAATATTACAAAGTTGAACACTGAGCTGGATTTCATTTCGAAATTGTTCTTTGTAGTGGTTAACATCTGAAAAAACATCCCTGAATTAAACTAAATATTTTTTT
>NW_010196572.1:0-599 GCF_000695765.1 Mesitornis unicolor
GTGTTTCCAACCTAATTTGTAATCTGTTGCAATAGCTTTCAGTGTCTCCTGGGCTTCAAGTTTGCAGCTCGGGCTGCTTGTCTAGAGCTGTATCAAATGTTTTCAACCAGCCCCACTCCTTCACCCCTGCCAGCGGTGATGAGTAGATGGGCAGCCTTGGGAGTTGGGCAGGACTGGCAGACATGACCTTCTGTGAATCAGCTGCAGACAGGCTCCATCTAAGGGGACTGGAGACACTCTCCAGCAAAGCCCACCATGGTAATTTAAGACTTCACCATCTGCAGCTCCTTCTTTTTTAGGATTTGTTATTTCATAGCAGAAGAGAAGAAGTACTTGCTCCCACCTTAGCTCACTTGCTCCGCATTCCCCTCATCAGCTTAAGCCACCTCTGAAAGCTGGGGCAGTGGTTGCATGGACACAGGGAGACTTCTGCTGCCCTTGACACAGGGCAAGCGCTTGGTCCGGCACAACAAGATCTCCCTCCAGTTCTCTGTGTTCATCAGGAAACAGTTTTGCATCTTCAGATGTGGTTTTCGCTGAGAAATAGGTGATTTTTTTTTCATGGTAAATAACTCAATGGAGAAAAGATACTTTTGCTT
>NW_010196573.1:0-224 GCF_000695765.1 Mesitornis unicolor
GGAGCGGGCAGCGGGGCTGGGCACCGCGGGCAGGGTGTGCTTGGGTGGAGCGGTCGAGGTCGGAGTTGAGATTTCCTAGCTGCAGGGTTTATATTTGATATTTTCCAGCTACAGAGGTGCTGCTTTCTACAGCGACCTGAAAGGAGGTTGTAGCAACGAGGGAGTTGGCCTCATCCCCCTCGTAGCTAGTGATAAGGGGAAATGGCCTCAAGTTGTGCCAGGGG
>NW_010196573.1:369-11196 GCF_000695765.1 Mesitornis unicolor
TAGGCTTAGTAGGGCCGGATCTTAAAGGTCTTTTCCAACCAAAACCATTTTATGAAAATGGGTTTTGCGCTCCAGTCCTGAATTAGAGCTGATGAGATAACTGAGCTGGTAGTGGAGAGCTCTGAACTGTGCACTTATTGTCATGCCTGGCATGCAGAGAAAATGGCTTACGCAGGAAATCCAAGGACTGAGCCCGCTCTTCTACTCGAGGAGTGGCAGTCGCAGCTTTGCTGCCCTAGGGCTGTGCCTCGGACCAGCACAGCGCTGGCTGTGGGAAATCCAGCTGGCTTGGCTGCCGGATGGGGAGGAAAGAACCTTGTGCTTGAAAAGGCAAATTCTGCTTCCTCGCAGTGCCAAATTTCATTCAGATGTGCGCTGCCACGCTAGAAGGGATAAAACAACCTAATTCTGTTTGAAAGGTGCAGCTGGAAAAAAAAGCAGTGCTGTAGGAAATAGGTGAGCAGCGCTGATGGCTGCGCCCTTGGGAGGAGGCCCTGCGCAGGTGAGGCTGCTGAGCACCAGCTGGGCTCCCTCTGGGGTGGAGCAGGGGGAGAACTGAGAAACATCTCCATTTCACACAGAGAGTGGTGCAAACTGGGATCCCTTTGCAGACTCCCCGAATTACAGCAGCCAGATCTTGCATGTAAAGAGCTGTCAGCCTGCACCGTGCTGACAAACCCCAGCAGATCCATCCAGAAGGCCCCGGGCAGGCAGAGGTTTGCTGTGCCAGCTTTGGGTGGTGTGAAACAGAGAAAAGCAAGGGTGAGCTGCAAGGAAAGGTGGCGGGTCACAGGAGCTTGAGGAGCTGCAGCTGTGGGGTCAGACACCCCGCGGCAGCATTGATTGGAGTAATTAGAGTTGGTAATGAGTTGAAGAAGATCTGTTCCTTAAGCAGAAAGGCCTAGAGAGGGCTGAGTGTTCGCAGACTGGGCTTTCCCGGTGTCTGTGCTGGAGATGGACTGAGGCTGCAGCAGGCAGGCAAGGTACCTGACTTTATTTTTTGTATTTTTCCCTGAGCTCTGTGTCTGTAGCTACAGGTTATTTGAAAACTTATGAATGCTCTGAGGGGCTCTGGTTTTTCCCTGTTCCCAGGTGGTTTATCTGGTAACTCTTTAAACTCATGCCTGTAGGTGAATGGCAGTTGTGTGTGACAGACTCACAATTTCCCCAGCATATGGAGTCATTTTTATGTTGGGCAGTTTCTTTGCCTGTTCCTGGAAGGTGCCTAGGAGTGATTACTGCTTTCAGGGCAAAGGATGTGTTTTAACAGCAGAGTGCCCATCTGTAAGGGCAGTTTTGGTTGTGTGTCCTGGTGAGGTTTTTTTCTTGAGTCTTTTTACAGAATCACGGCTCTTTTAAGTAAAGCTTTTGGCTCAGATATGTTGTAGGCATCTTGCTTTTTCATTATCTGAAGGTGACCCACTGAAAGTGTATTGGTGGCTGCACAACAAATAAAATAGAAAATACAATCATAGCTTTTACTACAGTTAGAAAGGCTGAGTATCCATTTAGAATCTCAAGAGAGCCAAAAAACAGAGTCTGATAGATTTGGTTTTTTTCACACAGTGCTGGGTGTTGATTTGCTTTTCTCTGCTGTGTCTTTGTTGGCACGAGCAGTTTTCTTGGCATCTTTCCTCTGAAAGTAAGGGCTCTCCTTGCCAGTGAATGCTTAGAGTGGGCTGTACATAGGTTACAGCTGTGTCAGTGACTGGGTCAGAACGTCAGCCTGGGTTGTGGTGTAGTGTTTGTTTGCAGAGACCCAGGCTTTTAAAATAACAAAACAATCACAAGGTGAGTGGCACTATTCAAGAGGAGGTAGATCTGTTCTGGCCGGCAGTGAAGGTGCAGGTAATTGCCCTCAGCTGCCTACAGCAGGTGGGGTGGGTGTTGTATTTTGAAGGCAGGGACAGAGTGGCCCTGGTTAATGACCTTGATTACATTTTATAAACCCAGGCTGATCGGGAGAGGTTGGCTTTGCTCAGACTTGAGAAACGGGAAGTGAAACAAGGCAGGTGGCTGTAGAGCACGGTGATCCATCTTCCACCTTCGCTCCCCAGGGGAGCAGCAGTAATAAGCTGATCCATATCCAGCAGGAAAGGTTTAGGTTAGATACCGCGTTGTTTAAAACAAACAAAAGCCACAGCAGCGCCTCCCGGGGCTGGGACTCTTGTTAAGTGCTGGAACAACATGTAGACTTTCTACCCGAAGTCACAGTTGGGCTGGTTTTGTTCTTAAACAGGCTCAACAGAAGCCTGGTAGTAGTAGTCCAGAGTTTCAAAGCAAGAAGCGCTAAGTTACTTCTCCCACCACTTCATGAAGTAGGACCTCAACAAGTCAGACTTGCAGGACATATTTTTGCTTTGGCATTTTAATGATAGGAGATCGTGTCTTGGAGTGAGAGGTGTTCATGCTTAGGATGTGGTGGTCGTGTCTCTGTAGCGAGGTGAGGGTAAATGCAGGAATGAGCATGAGGAACAAACACCCAGAGGCTCCTGGCATCTGCTAATGCTCACTGTAAACCAGGTTATTGGTGCTTCAGAAGGGGAGAACGAGTGGGAAATGCAACAGGTTTTGTTTGGTCGTTTTGTAAATCGCCTTTGTGGCATCTTATGGGGGAAAAAATAAGCACAAGATTTGTTATTTTTAAGGTTATAATGTTTAAATTTTGGCCTCCAAAAGCAAAATTGACTTCTCTTGTACAAACAGAGCTTTGCCATTAGGCAGGCTCAGTAAAAAAAAACCAAAACACCCCAAAAAACCAACACCAAAGCCAAACACATAATGAGAATTTATTTCTTGTGTTGCATGTAATTGCAGAACATCGCTACTTATCATTAGAATACAGTGTTGTGAGTTATTTGAAACTCATTCTGAGATGTGGTAGATTTGCATGGGTTTTTGGTTGGATTTTTTTGGTGGCCCATGTTGTCAGCTCATGCCCTGCTCCTTACACAGACAAAGCGTTTGATGGGAAGGGCAGCCCAGCACTGCCTTACCTGGCAGGCAGCACTCACACTGTGCTGTGCCCAGAGTTCTCTGGTGGGCACTGAAATTGCACTGGGCAGGTCAAACACCACCTCACCTACTCTGAAGGGAGTAACTCATTACTTTGTATTTTCCCTGGCAAGCCACTCAAGTGACCTCTTACTGCACAGCGTTGCTGCTGTGTTGTGTTGTGTGCAGGAGCCAGGTCTCCTCTGCCAGCCCCCACCCGGGGTCTGGGGCAGAGCTGTTTGTTTTAAATATCACGGAGGCTCTGAAGACTTTCCGTGGCAGAGGTGTTGAAGCAGTTCAGTATTTAGTACGGAATTGTTTTAAAGTTCTGAGTTCAATTTTAAAATGTCCAATCGTGTCACTTGGTGTCATTTTACCCCCGAACTGGGTTTTGTTTCTCTTTGAACTCAATTCTCAGACTTAAGAGGATAATTTTAAATTCTGAGCGTGCTTTCTGAAGACCTGACAGCTACTTTGAGCTTTCTGGAGCCTTCATGTTTAGTAACTGAACTGCTCCCCTGGGCTCCGGCCCCCTTCAGTCCTGGCCGTGTGTCCTTTCAGTCAAGGACAGGATATCATCTGTAGTGATCACGTAACTGTTTTGCAGCCACATACTATGCTAGGTTCCTTATTTTTAATGGCAAGAATGACATTTGTGCTCATCCTCTGACTTCTCCGCAAGCTCCGTCACAAAAGGATTTAGAATTCATTAAAGTTCTTAGAAAACTGCAAGTATTGTATTTGCAAATAATCCCCATAGTTGAAGGCAGCCTGATGTAATCCTTCCCCTTCTCCAGAAATGCTTGAAAATCTGATGTGAATCAAACTGTCTCTTGCAGGACATCCACATTTCTTAAAATAAAAACTAGGGCCACTCTAGGCTTTATATTCTAAGGGATCCTTTATATTCTTCTAAGGATTTATATTCTTCTAAGGGATGCTCAGTTTCAGAATGTGAGGCGCCACACAGTAACTAAGAGACGACTCGTGTAAAATGTGAAGATATTTCAGAACACAAACTTGTTGAACCATTTACATTGTATTCCACTTTTGAAATGTGAACGTGTGTATATATTTGTATTTTGAAAATAGCAATCGTCAGAGACACAGAAGACACCTGCAGTCTAGAGAAAATACATTTCATATAAATACATTCATGGTTTAAAAACAAACATACAACTTGCTGAGAGACTCGAGTGCAAGGACCTTTCTTACATGTACCTCACTTCTGTGATGCTAACAGGCTGACTGAAGGCTATTCAACTGGTACCAAGTCATTTAAAAAGTTGCCACTGATAAAAGTATTTCCTGTTGTCATAAACCAATTGTATATGCCTTAAAAATAAGAATTTTCTGTTTTAGAAAAGCTGTTTCCTCGTTCCTGTCAGTGGCTCCTGAGTCCCACACAGCGACGTACGGTCAGCTCTGTGCGCCACTTTCTCTTTCTCCTTGAGGGTGCAGGAGGATGCGCTGGCAGTGCTCTGGCCTGGCCAGACCTTTGTCTGTAGGCATGGGCAAGGTTGGAGCTGGTCCCAGAGAGAAGGGACGGTTTAGTTAAAGAGTACACAACCATGATTTAGTTTTGCCAAAATCTGTGTGAACTGGAAAAAAAGAAAGTTACATCTACATGCAATAAAGGAAAAACTTGCCCTGTGCGGTCAAGAGACAAGAGAAGCGTCGTACAAAATCTTTTACTTTCTGTACAGTGACAATACCAAGTAATTTTTCTTTTTAACCATCATATACACAACAAGAATATTATGAATAGAAATCTATAAATACTTTAAAATGAATTTGTAATATATAGCAGTTGAGGGCCACAGCCGTACAAAATGTAAGCGACGTACATAAAATGATTAAGAAAGTGCAAAGTAGAACAGTATCAAGAGCCTCCGCTTTTTACAGCATTTATGGTTCAAGTGTGAAGAGCCAGCAGGGATGCAGGAGCTCAGTTACAAGTCAAAAGAAGACACAGTACAGGATTCTGCACACAAAATTCTGAAGTAAATTAATTTATCTTCCCACTTCTTCACATCTATGACTTCCAGTTAACAAGAGATCACTTTTATAATGAACTTCTGTAAAGAGTGATTTGTCCCTTTTTGCAAGTTCCATGAAACAAAGGTTCCCTGGCCACAGACGACGTCTCTGTAAGTAAAACAAGGCTACCTGGGCAACTGCTGCTGGCTCCTGGTTGCCTGGTTGTGCTTACCAGGTGTAAAAGGTGAACGGAAATACCTTTCCATACACTTAGACCCTGATCCTCTCAATTACCTACAGGTAACTGGTACCACTACTCACAGGTAATGAAGGTCTAGAGGATCAGTGCCTTAAAAACAGAACCACCACCTCAAAAAATAAAAACCAAACCAACAGAACCCAGAACTCCTTGGAGTTTCAAAGCTGCTGTTTGCCAATCGAGATGGGAATTTTGCGTTCTGCGTCCGGGTGCTGATTTCTCGTCAGTACCCCCTGCAGCAGTGCAAGGCTTTGTTTTCTGTTACGCTGCGTGTCCTAGTGGAAAGCTCTGCTTGAATTAAAATACAGTGGCAAGTAAAAACGTATTTGGTGAGTTGGAAGTTGAAATAGTTAATTGAATGCTCTTGAATGAAACGTCGGATAACTTGTTTTTAGAAAGCTTTTCAGTTCACCTTTATTTCAGTAAGTGTACTTTAAACTCTTTTGTAGGCACTGTAAATACTCAGTATGCTAACGGATGTGCAGGAGAATCCATCCATTCTCGAGCAGTGCATTATTAATGATCTCTAGCAAGGTCTTGACTGATGTTGTCATCTTATTTTTGTACTTAAATGGAGAAGGGTAGACTTTAAATACTCTTTTCCTCCCTCGCTAAGTATCTTACTATGACAGAAGAGCTGTCGCAATTACATTAACTTTTATTTTGGAAATATAGGCCAGACTTCAGCATGAATTAAAGAGTAGTTGCAAGCAGTCTGAGTATGCTAGAGAAACAATAATAATAAAATTACCTGGTCATACTGCTTCACATAATGATGTCTGTCTCAAACCTGGAGATGATCACATGAAACTCTATGAAGACCATCAGTGTCGACTCCACTAGTAAGTAACAATTTGGAGACTGATATTCTCTGTTGCACACGATAGAGATTATAGAAATGTTCATCCATTTGGTATATTTTCTGAATGTGATATCTACAGTGTACACAGACATCCAAAACTGCGGCATGAGAAGGAACCATCTGCACAACTCCTTGTTTATTTCCCTCCGTACATTCTTTCAATGTCATTGAGGTAATGGTTTTTCAGTTCTTTCCTTTTCAGCTTGAAAGCATCTGTTACCAGCCCAGTCTCTGGGGTCCATGGTTCAGGGCTTAACCGTACTTTGATGGGTATTTCAAACCTTTCTAATTTCACTGCAGGGATGAGAAGAAACAAAAGAGTGACTATCATTACACAGCCAAATGAAACACTCATTCAGGCTACCTAAAATCTACGGTGAACACCCTGTATCTTGTATAATATGGTGTCCCACTTAATGAAGTAACCTTACAGAAGAGCCCCAAGCAAGTTTAGTCTTTTACTAACGCTGAGTGCTGGTTAGTGTACAAATATCCCCATAACAGACTGTACTTACTGCTTGTATTGGATGGGAGTGTAAAATCGACAGCTTGCAACAAGTGAGCGTGTAGCTGAAGAGCTGAGACTACCGTAACTTAAATCTTGAGTTGTATCTTAATTATAGGAGTGTAGTAATAACTAGATTAACTCTGACTAGTTGGAGACACTTCATATTTAAATTATAATGACGGACTTCTGTACTTTCCATGGCTGGAGAGTCTCATACATAGACTTGGAGCTGAATTTCTAGGACAGTTTGTGGCCTCCAGGTGACAGCAGATGCCAGACAGCTGGGGTCTCGCTGTATGGCTGCCCCAGGAGCTCTTCTGTCCCTGACTTCAAACTGGGACTGTACTGTACTGTTTCATTTTATTTAGATATATGGTTGCTCGTGATCAAGGTGAGTTATGCTTGTTAAAAATGAGAATGATCTCTTTAAAATAGTTTTGGGAAAAAACTTTCAAATACATTAGTTGTATCTCAATGGTAGATTACTATCTAGAAGGTAGAAAGAATGAATAAACAAAGATTTTTGAATAAACAAAGCTATAAGGATAGTAATTTGCCTGGTTGATAGTAGAAAAACACAGATTAAAATGTTTAAACTCAAGTCTGAGACCTATGGATTGACTTTTTTAAAGGCAAGGCTTCACAGTGCCTTTCATTCTTATGCTTTTGCTTTCAAAAGGCCGATTCTCCTCTCTGAGGTTTGAGAAATGCTGCTCAGTGTGTGCTTAAGTCCAGTTTTACTGCTTCCTTGTATGAGGTGCCAAGTGCTTCAGAGACTTTTCCCCAGCTTGTTAATGTGTTAATGTTAATTGTTTAATCCATAAAGGATTGATGAGGCTTTTGATCATTCAGTGCTACAGCGAGGAATAGGAAGCTTCTAAGCCATTACAACCACAAGGATCACGGTTGTTCAAAGCTGTACGGGGGGACAAAATTGCATGGGAAAAGCAGCTTTGAAATCTCTTGCTTGACTGGTTTTCTTACCAGCAAATGTCTTGTGACTTTCCTTCCAAACTGACAGCTCTTTTGGACCCTATTTTAATTGTGTTAGACAAGCAACCTGTCTCTAGAAGTTAGTTGGAAAAAAAAAATATCTCAGATTTTTTAAAAGAAAAAAAAGAGAGGATAAATGACAATTTTTGCTGGATAAGCACCATGAGATTGGCTGGCACAACATGCTGCTTGACTTACTCTTGTTTGCCACTTCTTTAATCTCCCGCAGTATTTCCGCTTCCATCGTAGGATTGTTACAAATGTCCACCCAGCTTCCACTGATGCCTTTCTGCTCAGCTAACGCCGTCAGCTTCTTCTGATTCGGAACCACAAAACTGATCACGTAAGACTGATCACTACCACAGGATGGCGAGAGAAGGAAGGCAAAAAGACCCAAACAGTTGAGGCTTCCATTTCAGGGAGTAAAACGCTTATTTGCTGTGAAATACACAGATCTGCAGTGCTTTCTGGACTGTGGTTATTCCCCCTTATAGAATCCTTCTTGTACATTAAGTCTTCATAACTGATGACTTGTCAAAGGTAATCTGAGTTGGTTTACAATGTTAGGTTTGGTATACTGTAATTTCAGCTGTAGCTTCCCTGCCACATCAGGTGTTTAGCTCATCCTCTTCAGTTCCCCTTCATGCAGTGCGCTTAAGTTGAGGGGAGGGAGAGGAGAGAAGAGACCGGGACTATTTCCAAAACTCAGTGGAAAGCTTTGGATCAGGTGAAAAGTGTCCAGATAAACTTTTCTCTGGTGTTCTGACAGAAAGCCACAACACATGGTGAATATAATGATACCTGTCTGGGAAGGGATGGGATGGAACTGGAGTGTACTGGGACAGGAGAAATGCCAACAGAAAAACGAAGTCATTTCTTCAGGTCTTGGGGAATCTGGGCACCTGTGCTACTTCAGAGATGCTGTTTGTAACTTGTACTCTGGTGAGGGGTATGTTCGATGGAAACCACGGAAAACTGTGATACGCCATCAGAGAAGTGGGTCAGAGCCTGTATTTCATGTGTACCCTAAATGGAGTTTCTAAATTTAAACCACTCTTACCTTTTGGCATAAGCACAGATGTTGTCAATCAATGGACAGTTCTTCAGGGCTGCCTCTACTTTGCCCAGAGACACGTATTCCCCTGCCTGCAGCTTTACCAAGTCTTTCTTGCGATCTAGGAATCAAAGGGGAAGTTAAAAACAATGCAGAAGTTTAAATGGAACAAGCTTTTTTCCACCGACTCATTTGCAAAGCCACTACATTTGTATTTTGTGTAATGCTATGCAAGATTCTTATTAAACATGAGTTAAAGCATCTTACTAAAAATTTTAAAGCAGCTAATAACATGTGCAGATACTGCCAACTTTATAAAGGCTTCTATAAAATGTTTATATAGCACTACACTTCTTGTCATGCAACTTGTATGAAAGTGATGGGGACTCTGATTTTAAAGCTTTGTAATTAATATCAAAATTTAATCTTACATTTATTCTTCGAAGTCCGTGTGCTAAATTTAGATAGTGATAACGTCACAGGAAAGGGCATCACTTCCCACATTTCCCCACAGCTGTGAGGACTTACGGAACGTGATTTGCACTGTGATTCTGCAAGCAGGTAACCTTAAGTATGTTAGTCCTGGCAAAGCCAACAGGGTTAACAGCACACTTATAATTATGTTTAGTCAAGACCTTATAATTTATTAAAATAAAAATAAAATTGAGGCCAACCTATGATTTGCAGACATCCATCCGGATGAAACTCCCCTATATCTCCGGTACAGAACCACCTCTGACCGTTCTCATCAATGCAGAACTCTTCAGTTGTCTTCTCTTCGTTCTTAAAATATCCCATTGAGACATTGGGTCCACCAATTATAATTTCACCTCTAGGATTAGGCTTGTCTTTATTAGTATAGCCCCCTGAAAAACAAGAAAATCCCCCCACAATTATTTTCAATAAAATAGTTTGAAACATCAGCTTGAAGTTAACACACACAAATTGATGACTGTTATAAAAGATAAAGAACAATTACTTCCTGTGTTACACCTCTCTAAGCAGATAGGCAAGGAAACCAGCTGAGCAGTGTTTAAATTAGGTACTCTGAAAGCCAAGGATTTAATACTCTCACCTTCTTGCCAGTCTCTCAGTTTGATTTCACAACAAATAAGAGGAGCTCCAACTCTGCCAGTGCTGTAATCAGCAACTTTGGGAGAGAACAAGGAAGAATACAGAGGTTTTTGTTATTTGAAATATAAACTCAAAACATAAATATGACAGTGGATTTATCTCCAGTTACTTTATTGCAGCTAAGAACTACAGCTATTTTGACTTTACAAAAAAACCCCACCAAACCCTCGTATGTATCTATCTTAACTGATGAGTTTCCAGGGGCATCTTAACTACCTTCTGTAATAGTTCCAGCTCCACACGTTTCTGTCAGTCCATAGCCCTGACCAACAGGACAGCAAAAACAGATGTTCATGAATCTCTGTGTCTGAGGCGAGAGCGGTGCTCCTCCAGAAAGCATCATGCGGACGTTCCCTCCCAGCAGTGCCTTTACTTTTTTAAACAATAGTCTTGAAAGAATGAAAAAAAGCATTAAAAATCATTCACTCAGCTCACTTTTATAAAAAAACACAAACCACCTTCTTCCTTCCTGGCTGGAGCACTTTAAAAATAACTTAATTATCTACAAATTTTAGTGGGCAGCAGAGACAATAAAAACTGTTACCTCTTGTGTAACGCTTGAAAATGGCAGAGTTCCTGTAAGTGAACTACACAAACATTCCAATTTTATTACTAAAAAACCAGCAATCCAATGAAAAGTAACCAGACATCTGTTCTGAACATTAGTCAACCCTGCCAAGAAGTATCTTATCTGTTTCCAGTAAAAACTGGGATTATTTCAGTTAGTCATTAGATGGTATTTCCACATTGGATGAGAACTGCCTGATGTCGGATAGCTTAGGTTATTTTTCTTCTAGACTGTCTTAACAACTCACGAGGGAAAGGTACACTTGGACCATGAATTATACTCA
Organism: Mesitornis unicolor; assembly: GCF_000695765.1. Lineage (NCBI taxonomy): Eukaryota > Metazoa > Chordata > Aves > Mesitornithiformes > Mesitornithidae > Mesitornis > Mesitornis unicolor. Next base: position 11,005 of record NW_010196573.1, read on the forward strand.
CACGTTACACAGTGGTGCGTCGTATCCCCTCTTGATTTGTTCCAATTTGTAGTCATAGCCTATCTTGAACAGAGTTCTCTGAATATAGTTCATCTCTTGAACTTTACTCATGACATTTTTATAAATTCTGTCCATTATTTCCTAAAAAATAAAATGAAGACCCTATTACAGAATCACAGAACGTTAGGGATT
>NW_010196574.1:0-6329 GCF_000695765.1 Mesitornis unicolor
ATATTCTGTGATTTTGTGTGATTCTGTGATTGCTCATTCCTCTCATTGTCACATGTAGACAATCCTGTTTCAAGACATACTGCATAGCTGAAATTTAGGCAGTATAAACAAGGCTTGTGTATGGAGGTTGGTGGTGGGAGGGTAGTAACAAGGGAGAGGCTACAGGGGTGGCTCCAGTGAGAAGCTGTTAGAACCATCCTGGCTCCAAGTTGGACCAGCCTCTGCAGAAGTCAAGCCAATCTGCATTGCTGGGAATGCCTCTGTGATAACATATTTAAGAGGAGAAGAAAAAAAAACCTCACAACCAAACAAACTGCTAGGGAACCTGCAGCAGAGAGAGGAGTGGGATGTGAGAGAAACAACTGCTACTACTAAGTGAAGAAAGGAGGGTTGAAGATTCCTCTGCAGTCCGTGGTGATATGGCAAGCTGTCCCCCTGCAGCACATCGAGGTTAACAGTAGAGCAGAGATCCACCTGCAGCCTGTGAAGGATCCCATGCCAGAGCAGGTGGCTGCACCCAAAGAAGGCCATTACTCCATGGGTAGCCTGTGCTGGAGCAGTCTGTTCCTGAATATAAGGTACGAGGACCCAACTCATAGCTAAATCAGGAACTATAATAATCTTGTCTAGTTGAAGGCTGAGGAGACTTTCCTGAATTTGCCTGTAGAGAGCTAAAAACAACATCCTTAAGCAGGCTGCAAGAAATCACTAATTTATCATTAAGAACAAATATAACATCACTCATTTCAGCCCTGTAAATGTACTACTTTTCTCCCAAGGAAGCCTCCTTGCATAGCTATATAGAGTAACATCATACTCTTTGGCCATGGGAGTAGAAGCAACATGATGAGAAAAAGATCACCTAGGCTTTCATTTGTTTAAAATTTAGCCATATAATCATACTGAGTTTTTTTCCAAGTTCTCTATGCAGACACTACATAAGTAGCTTATGTTTTATGTAAATTATTTATAGGATCTGGTCTGAAAACAAAGGTTTACAGGGTCTTTTCATTCTCTGAAAGCAGGTACCAGGTCATCTTATCACTAACACACACTGAACACGACCACTAGAACTGGTCATTTTTTAATGCACTGCTATCTAAACCACTATATGCAATGTTAGACTTTATATGTCCTTTTCTGTGTTTAATTTCTCAGGTATGGCCAACTGCAGATTGCACCTCAGTGATTTTGGCTCAGACAAATGGAAACTTCACTACTACAAATGACAGAATCAATAGATGGTGTGTCTGTAAAACATAGGAACTATATTCCACAATAAGTTTTCCATTTGCTCTTTACCACTAAAATTTTACTGTAATGATACTGGTTTATACAAAAGATGACAATTCTCTACTAGACTGACATACGCATATATGAATTTCATAATTTTTAAATACAGCACTATTCTAACACTTCAGAAAAGATGTCATGTTGTCTAAGCTGACTTGATCAGTGATACAGCATAGTATAGAATGGACTATATACAATCATTCTGGAAATGTGGATATAGAGTATTTAGCACATTTTTAGAGTTGTGGAACATGACAATATTTTGTTGTGGTAATGTTCAAAGACTTTTTACTGTCACAGAGAGTACCATCACTCTTCAGACTGGTATCACAGAAGCATTATCAGAAGAAGATAAATCATAATAAAAGCTGTCCAGCAGAAATGGTTGCAGAGCTATGTTTGTATCTTCTAAAATCCCTTCGAGGGAAATAATTCTGGATGTCTATTCATATGACTGGGTCTTCTGACACCTTAGGGATTTTTCCTTTTCTATCTCTAGAAACACTTGGTGGTATTTTTTTTTTGGTTGATTTTTTTCAAATTTTAGTTTAATTTGTTTGCTTTTAAATGAGGCATTAAGGTCTCAGCAACTAATGAAAAAAGCAGTATAGCTAAGTGAAAAGACAGCAGTAACTCTGTCTCTCTTACACAAAAATCTGTCCACAATTGCTACGGCTGAAATCAGTACCATTAGCTAAACTTGAGTAAAACTGTCAACAAAGGGATTTATAAAATCAAATAAAGAATAAACAGCCCAATTCACATAATTGAGATGTAAAGTTTCCTGTAGCTTTGATGAGGATGTTATTTTTCTGCTGCCATATTGAATACATCTTTACATATTTAAAAGCCAGAATAATTTACTAATACACCACACACGTGTTTAGTAACCTAATTAATAATACACATTTCATTTTCAGCTAAACTTTGCATTGAAAAACCTAATTAATTTTTCAGTGTAAGGCTTTAAAAGCTAGTGTTTGGGGGAGGTTGTAGTTTTAGTTTTTTCTAGCTGATTTAAAAAACAAACCAAAACAAAACCAGAGTTGAGGATTAAAGAGTTGGGTACTCTGGTGCTTTGTAAATACTAAAGGCTGAGTCCTTTGCAAGACCCCAAGGCTGGAGAGGAACTGGGATGAGTCTTGCTTTCTCTGTGGCTTCTATCTTTCCACAAACTGAACAGCAATCACCCACCCAGAAAAAAATGAGACCTGTTCAAAGGCTACATGAATTCAAAGCAGAAGATCATCCAAGTAGTCAAGAGCTGCTGGAATCTGGCATTTCAATTGCAGCATTTTATTTTTCTCCCACTGGACACACACCATCTACTGACAAGATTGACAAACATGATCAGAATTCATAGGCTCTGAGGTACATAGAGAATGATGCAATTTTTTTTTAATTAAAAAATCAAAGTGCTATTGGCAGTTATATATCCTAAATAAAATAGATTTAAACTTTTATTCAACTTTGATGCAGTGAATAAAGGTACTATAGTTATAATTTAAAAGTTATGACTACGATATTGGCTAAAAAGTAACTACAATTTTCAACTTTATACGTTGCTTTTTCTTAATTTTTTCCTCTAATTGCCTCAGCTTAGAAAGTTGTTTTATGAACATGGATAAAACTAACATCATCCCCAACAAGCAGAAAAAATCCTCATGCAAGAGGCAGAAAGAAATGATAAATGAGAGAGATTTGCAATCCTATCTTCTACTCCACAGTGTATAGTACGTTATATTTTAGGTTTAAATGTATTTTAAAAAGCCTTCAGGGCTATCAGTCTGTCACTCTAGAGTAATTGTCCTAGCACAATATGGAGTGAAGGTAAAAGAAAGGCTCTGGAATCAAGCTTAACTCTTATTTTCAAAAAGCACTTACGTTAGCTAATTGAAAAGCCTTTGAAAAGCTACACTTAGGCTCTTCTGAAAATTGGAAAATTATTGCAAAAATTACTTCCAGATAACTATGTGGCCTAAACAAAAGCTCTTGTTCCCCACCCCCTTCCCATTTGTATAGCTATACAGTGAAGAGTATGCTTCACAAAGCCCCTAGTGGCACTAATGGTGCTATCGCTCCTTTTGCTGAGCTGTCATTTCTCCTAATTATCATTTATATTGGGTTCTGCTACTTTCTCATATTAATATTGCCACATATATACTTTAATTGTTAGGCAACACTATGCTGTGCTTGTTCATAAGAGAATTCCAGCCCCCTCAACTTCCCCAAAGCCTTGAAATGTTGATGGATGTCTTTAAGATGGTCCCTGCTTAATGATCATTACCAGGGGAAGAGTTAGCTGTCCATAAAACCTTTAATTTTATACATGCAAATGTCCATTGTTTGAGCGAAATGGATAATTGAGCACCTAATTAGTGAATACCTGCTTACACACACAATTAGCCAATTTGCAAGAGCAGATGCTGGCTTATGAATACAGCAAAACTAGTAGCAGTGGCATGCAAGTTCCTTCATAGACGACTCCCTTTGACCTCTTAAGTCTCAAGTTACTCTCCTTTTCCAGAAGAGATGTGGGGAGGGAAGGAAATTACACTATGTCAAGTGTTCCTTTTAGGATTCCATACTTGAAGATAACATAGAAACAGTTTAAACAAAATCTTATTCCTTAAAAAAAAAAAAAGAGAAAGATGAAATCTGCTACAATCTGATTTTTCCTCTGTAAGACAGAGATAGAATTGTAATTAGAAAACATTCTAATTTTTGAAGAACTTCCATGAGATGCTAGAGTTCTCAAAAATCTTTCCATTTTAGCTTATTTTAAGCTTTTGCAATAAGTGATTTCCTTACCTCATTATAACAAATTCATTATTTCCTCTTCCAGAAGTGGGAAACATCTGTTATATTTTTGTTATTTTGAAAGTATAATAAAAATAGACACATCTCTGGAACAAGAACACGTTTAAATCAAATTTTGCTTTTGAAGAGAGGTAAGGGGACAGATGCTCTGTTAATTAGTGTGAAACAGAAGTAAAGCTTCCCATAACTTTAGGCCGAACTATGACTCACTTGACTCACTCGCTTTACTCATACAAACCTGATCAATTCTAATTCTGTTTTCTACAGAGATGAATTTCCTGATTACATTTGATCCACTTGAATAAGACTAAGAAAAACAAGTCAGTTTATAACATTACACATCGAGGAACCTTCTGAGTTTCTAGAACCAATTGTTTTTGCAAAGCTTAATTCTAGCTTTATTTTACAATTTACAGAACCAAAAGTTGCTTATAGCAGTTTCCCAAGTAGCTGTCCTTCAACAATGCTGCTTAAAGGATCAACTGAAGAAAACCTGTAAATGAGTCAACAAATGGAGTTGCTGTCTTAGGAGTGATGAAACGGAAGTCTTCTAATGTTATCAAATCAACTGCCTTGTGTTTTTGCTCAGGTACAAGACAACCTTTCCCTCTCTATGGACCAACCAGGTAACCTGCATTAGCATCAATTCATAAGGAGAGATGGGGTCTGAAATGGCCCTTTTTCCACTTTATCTAATCTAGACAATGTGTGGATCTATTTGTGAGGTGATAGTATTGACTTTTTGTAATTCATTAGTCAGATTTTAGTGGGCATCATTATAATCTGAATTTTTGATATTAGAGACATTTTTTATTTTGGAAACAATACTCTTTCTTAAAATACAAGGTTTTCATAAAAATTTGGAAACCTCTGGACATTAATCTTCAACTCAGATTAGCTTCCAAACATAATAGACTATTCTGTCCCTTAAAAAAGGGGATTGTACTACACTTGAGGAACAGCCTTTAGTGGGATATAAAGAGCTGCAAGTACCAAGCACAGTTATTTTCACTACAAAATCACCCTTTAACCACAAGCAAATGTATTCTTTATAAAGATAATGTGCACTGCATCTGCTATGAACCAATAATGGAATTAGAAGCTTTGGTATATCAAAGATGTTGCTATTCATGCATTCTGCTTATGTACACTTATTAGCAAAAACCTTTTTATAGCTTAGCAACCAGTTTTAGTCACTTCATCACCCGTGTTCATTGTCAGGTTTGGTCACTTAATTTTTGCAAATAATTTTAACAGTGCGCTTTTAAGTCCTGGGAGCAAAATGGTCACCACATAATGGACAGTATGCTGGTGCACTACTAACTTTCATCTGGCTTTCTGCACTATCCCTCCAGCTGCCATTCAGCTCAACCATTTTACAGTTGCATAAGACTATAGTTTACTTGGCAAAATGGCAACTAGAAAATTGTTGCTGATATAAAACTTTGGGGAGCTCATTAATTTACAAGAAAAAAATATGTAACAGTTTTTTGATATAACATTTCAATGATCAAACCAATAAGCATGAAAATAAGCTAATTCACCAGGCTTGAGATTCCAGCTGAGTGTCCCTGAAGTTTGCAGTCATTTCCTCTAGTTGCCCATAAGACAGTTATTTGTTATTTCCATCTTGTAGTTCTGATAATTTCATCCCACTCTGCTGCTTTACCCAGATATGAGATTTTCTGTTGATACATGTATGAATTTCAACTTTGTTTCCTTATGTGAGATGTGTCAGTCTGATTCGTGTTAAAATAATGTGGAAGTCATAGGGAAGATGCGACCTCTGTGACTATTTTGGCTGTCCTTGTACGGAGAACAGATTGAGAACAAGTAGAATGGAGTATATAGTTGTGTAAAACCCGTAAGACACCAGAAAGAAAAAACACTCCCTCAGAAGCGAGATAATACCGGTCCTGTGGTTTGAGCAAGAGCCAAGAAATAACTAAGTCTACGCAAGAAGAAAAAATTAACAAAGGTTACGAAGGGAACATCCTCTGCGATCCCCCACCACGACCACCAGCAAGGGACACTGCTCAAGCGTGGATGGGAGGAGAGCTAATTATAACATGAAGCGGGGATAGGTCATGCTTATGTATAAGCATATTGCAAAATCCCATGAATATGTATTAGTTAAAAAAATATAAACCCCAAAAGAGACCTGTACAGTGTGCGGGATGAGGGATCATGCAGTGACCATGAAATGGTGGAGTTCA
>NW_010196575.1:0-563 GCF_000695765.1 Mesitornis unicolor
ACCCCCTGGGTGTGGGGGGGAGGGGTATGGTGGGGACCTCCTGCCAGGGAGGGGACGTGGTTCTGGGCGGGGTGGGGACTGGGATGGGGACATGGACTGGGATGGGGATGGTGTTTGTGATGGGGACACTGGGATGGGACATTGACTGGAATGGGGACGGTGACAGGGATGGGGACACTGGGATGGGGACACTGGGACCAGAATGGTGCCCAGAATGGGGACATGGCCTGGGATGGGGACGGTGACAGGGATGGGAACACTGGGATGGGGACACTGGGACCAGAATGGTGCCCAGAATGGGGACATGGCCTGGGATGGGGACACTGGGATGGAGACAGGGTCCAGGATGGGAACACTGGGATGGGGACAGGGTTTGTGATGGGGACACTGGGATGGGGACACTGGGACCAGAATGGTGCCCAGAATGGGGACATGGCCTGGGATGGGGACACTGGGATGGAGACAGGGTCCAGGATGGGAACACTGGGATGGGGACAGGGTTTGTGATGGGGACACTGGGATGGGGACACTGGGACCAGAATGGTGCCCGGGACGGGGAGAGG
>NW_010196575.1:1484-1955 GCF_000695765.1 Mesitornis unicolor
GGAGTGGGACCCTGGGACCAGAATGGTGCCCGGGATGGGGACATGGCCTGGGATGGGGACACTGGGATGGGGACACTGGGACCAGAATGGTGCCCAGGATGGGGTCATGGATTGGGATGGGGACACTGGGATGGGGACATGGCCTGAAATGGGGACAATGTCTGTGATGGGGACACCGGGACTGGGACACTGGGACCAGAATGGTGCCCAGAATGGGGACATGGCCTGGGATGGGGACACTGGGATGGGGACATTGACTGGGACAGCACAGTGGCTCTGCTCTGGCCACCACCACATCCCCACCATGGGCTCAGGGGGGTGAACAGCCCCCCCCAAATGCCACCACCCCCCTTTAATGTCACCCCCCCTTTAATGTCACCCCCCTCTCATTACGTCACCACCAGAGCCCCACAATTCCCAGTTACCACTGGTTTGTGATACTGGGGGGTCCCCTTGGCTGCTGGTTTGAGG
>NW_010196576.1:0-27720 GCF_000695765.1 Mesitornis unicolor
AACTCCTAAGATTCTGTGATTCTGTGAAGTTTAAAAAACATCTTTTTGGAGACAACATTTCCTCAAAGGCTGACCAAGATTCATTAAAGAACTGTGCTTTTGAAAACTTGAATCCCTATTTACTATATATACACGACAGTGAGACATTATTTATATACATAGTATTTTAGCAAACATTGATCAGAAAAAAAGTAAAGGTAGTTGAAGTATCTTGACAGTACAATAAAACCCCTGCAAACTATGATTCTCTCATCACGTGTGATGAAGGTTATCAGAACCCATTTACACACTGCCAGACAAGTCCCAAAGTGGGGAACTGAGCTGCCTCATAATGCAACCCCTCCCTTTAATCCATCCAACAAGTCAGCAGCTTGCTCAGCTCATGCACCAGGTGCCGCGCACAACGGCACAGCCTCTGTCTGCAGTGCAGAACAGCAGCGGTTCCCCTGCAAATCAGAAATGACATTGGGCATCCTCCTGTTGGTTTATGTGAGGAGGAAAGGGACAAAAAGGCAATTCAAACCTTGGCAAGCCTTGAGGAAACAAATGACAAGAAGGAAGGACACAGAGGCAGAGCAGTGTAGGATTTGTGTGAATTGTGACAAGAGCATCACACACATTGTTGTGAATTATGTAAAACCACATAAAACTGTACCACTACTGATACTGTGCAGGTGCTGTCACTCCAACGGGGACAGGGGCTCATCCACAAAGGCAAACTCAGAGTCTGGACATTCCTCATTCTTCAGTAATGAATGTCAATTTATTATTTAAAAAAAATAAATAAAAAAAATTAAAAATCCTGGTCCTCTCTTTCCCCGAGAAACCCCAGGTCCATCTGCCCAGTTACATGAAGAGCCCTCAGCTGCTCTGAGTTTCCAGGGCTTCAGGTGCCCCAGAGCAAGGATCTCCCTGGCTGTGCAGTCCTGTCAGTGATCCAGCCCACACCACTTGGATTATGCTGGCAAAAAACTTGTCAAAACATAACATGTACTCAAAGCTATTCATATGTTAAGTGATTTATAGTCAGAAATATCACCGTCATACCTTGATTTTAAATTCCAGCTGGGAGTTAATGGTGTACATCATTTCTGTCCTCTCCATTTTCCGAGCACCTTCATTGCATAAGCGCACCAACTAGAAATAAGACATTCATTGAACAGGTTTCATGTACTCAAGACTCATAATCCAAACCCTTGTTCCTTTGTAAAATGCACTTCTCAGGAAGCAAAGCATTCACAGAGGCACCAACACACATTGGGCACAGACAATGACCAGACTGAATGCAGCCCTGAGGGTCCTTGGGTGACCTCAGTCTGCACTGCCCAGTCACACTGGGATAACTGATGACTCCGCAGGGCAGTGACTGGTGACCTCTGCAGGGTCAGGCAGACCCTGACTGCGCAAGGTGACAGCTCTGATCCCTGTTAATGATCAGTTCTAGCCTGGCCCACAGCATTGGGTGCTCCACACCCGCCACATGCCCGGCTCACTCCTAGGAGGAAATCCCAGCACACACAAATGTCACCGCGCTGTCCTGTCACACCGTAGCAAAGAGCAGCCCAGGAAAAGCTGTACTGCAGCTGGCCTTTCGAATGCCATTTTAACACATCCTACGGTTTTATTGAAGCTTGCACATAGGGGTGGGGAACACACAAAAACAGAGGCAAAGACAGAAAGGCAGGAAAATGCAATCCCTACAACATCACACGTGGATATCCCAACCACCAAGGACCTTTTCTCCTTTTACAATCAAACACTTTACACACTGTACGCTGTTCCTACAGAAAAACCCAACTGTGTTGGCAGCAGTTCAGTGTTCCCAAGTTTAGGGTATTTTCCTAAGTAAGAAACAGACAGTAATTTAGGCATAAAAATGATCCCTTGTGGCCTTTCTTAAATTAAGTCATTTAGAGTTTCTACCCTTCAATACTCTTCCTGTTTGCATTATTTATGCATGAAAACCAGCAATTTTTCCCTTCCTTAAAGCAGACAAGAATGTTAAAGGCCCCAGGTAATGTCTAGCCCCAACGTGCAGAGAAAGGATTTTTTTAAAACAAAGAATGCCCAGTACTTCACGTTTCACAGTCTACGATGCACTAAAGTTTCTGAAACTGAAATCTTGGAGGCAAAAAATAGCCACTCCTTAGATTATTAGATATTCTTTTCATACCACAGTGTTCTATTTTGAAGAGTTATTTCCAGAATATAAATATATTAAACAAATGCATAGGCCACCGCATGGCTTTCTGCTGGAATGACTGGCAGCAAACAGGAGAAATGTGTCCAACTCCACAATGACACAGGTGAATAGAATGAGTAATGGGCATGAAAATTAATCCTCAAAACCCCAAAGCAGCCACTTCTCACAGTGGGTTTTTGGAATGACAAAAGCATGGAGTGCAATTTAGGAAGGAAAACAGTACAAACAGAAACATTTCTGCATCCATATGAAACTTCTGAGCACATACCTTGCTCACTTCTTTCAGAGCTCGCTTGCAGTCCTCATATTTTGGTGAATCCTTAGGAGTTTTCTGACAAACAGTCTGAAATAAAGTGTGAGGTACTTCAGAGGACGAAGCAGCAGAAGAGAGTACTCAATGTGCATGAATGAACTAAGTAACTATCCAGCAATAATCAATAACCAATTTCTATATTTGGGGTGATTATCATAAAACAGTAACTTGATGATAGAATACCGAATTACAAGATTCGAGCTAACTTACATCAAGATATTCTAGTATCTATGTGTGTACACATATATATGTGTGTGTGTACACAAAGCATGCAAATAAACAAAAGGTATTTGGTACTAAAAGTGTCGATATCCACTCCTGTATAAGTTGATGCGTATCAGTAAAAGGCAAATACATGTAAGCAGAGTGATAGATAAATAAATACAGAAATTGGTTACTGATTACGTTTTGCTAACACCACCTTGCATTTTCAATAAATCTTAAATTGTTGCTAAATCATAACCATGTATTTCACTCCATCCATGACACAGGGTATCGGCCACAGTAAGCAAACGGTGCAAAACCACTACAGTGCTTCATCCTCAACAAAGCAGCACCTACAGCCCAAACCTGGCGCAAGTCAGACGATAGGAAGAGACTGGAATGAACTAGGGATGGCTATGAAAGAACATTAAAAGAACGTGCATCACAGAAAAATATAAAAAACCTGTTCTCACATCCATGAGCAAGGGAAGGCGAGTAACTCTCTGCATGGGAAGAATGAGGAAAGAGATCATTGGTAAATTCCTGCAGTCTTCATGGGACTCAATCCGCAATAACACCTCCTTAAACGCTGGATTTGTGGCTCTGGTGGGAAAAACAGGAGAGAATGAAGCAGTATGTTTTACCAAAGAACTGTGAAAGTGGCTAGATTTAAAATAAATCACTATTTTATGAATAGGAAAGTGTGGTTTGAAGAAGTTGTATCAACTAAGACTTCAGTTTTATTTACTTCGCTATGCAAGACCAGTGTTGCCATTCAGAAACCCAGTTCTCCCATGCATGACCACGAGCGCAGGCAGACTTGTGTGCAACGTACAATGAGCGTACACCAGACGCACCCATCAGTGGCGAGGGCTGGGACACGGCCACAGACAGGACCCGATGTGAAGCGGACATTTGTGCTCTCAGTTACTTCAGAGGAGCTCACATGTTCGGGAAAGTCGAGCACATAAGGACATGCCTCAGTAGAAGCCATAGGTTTGGCACCAAATACCACAGCCTGCTACTCACTGCTATTACGAAGGGGGGATTTTGCAATCGTAATTTAAAATTAGTCCTTACAGTAATTTCTGCAGTGTCCGCTGCTGATAGACTTCATTGGTGCAGTACTTGACATAGGGATCAAACGTTGAAGTAGTATGCTTTTCAACTATATCACTAATATCATCAATAAAGATGTTGTTCTGATGTCTTGCCTCAAGTTCTTTAAAGAACCTGTGAAAAGGAAAAAAATGCTCTATTTTTTATAAGAAAAATAAAATTAAATTTTAAAAAAAAGACTTTGTCACAACATTTCATACTTCACTTGACAAAACCCAATGACATCTCGAGTGGTCTGTGAGGTGAGATCCCCTTTCCTCCAGGATGTAAGGGCCATCTCTGCAGAACGCAAGTCCAAGGTGGTGTCACCTGCAGAGCTCAGCATGAGCAACACTGGCAAAGTCCCTTCCCGTTCTGCAGCTGCCAAAACCCCAACAGCACCACAGGTTTGGTTAGACCAGAATTTCCAGAAATGGGGTTGAAAAAGAAATGAAACAACTTCAAGCACAACATTAACACATTTCCTCTTGTGACAAAGGAAGCCCAATACCAGAAATGTTCACTGAAATATGATGTGAATTGCTCAACTAAAGACAAAAAAGTCTAGAGCAAGCTGAGCCTGACAAGGCGCTCACGTACCACACACTGACAGCTACAATAAAACCAAACTCAGACTGGAAACAGAAACCAAAATCCTGGGCTTTTTTTGCCCCTAAACGTGCTGGTTCTAAGCACTTTGCTATTGCTCATCTGCTCGTCCATACCCGAGTCCCTTTGGCCCCTGGAAGTTTTCCACTTCTCCTTGCACTTTTAATTTCACCAGGAAACAAAAGCCTTTACTTCCACAATGCTGGTCAGAAATATCTCACTGTCTGAGGTGTAAGAGCTCCCAGAGATCAGGATCTATTCCAGGCCATTAAGATTACCTCCACTGACACACTCAACACCACCGCAATCCTTAAAAACCTGAAAAATCTCTCAGATACCAGTCCTGCCTGCAGCCTTCATACAAGATCACTCACTAGGAGAACCCTGAACTCCCTCAAGTAAACCAGCTAATAAAAAATTCTCATACAGTACAGAAAATTAAGGAAATAATTGGAACACATGATCTCACATCAAGCTAAAGTATTTGAAACGGACTGTAGTTTATTTTGGCCCTTTATTACAGTTTCTCATCACTACCACTGGCTCGTCAAAACCTGTCACTTTGCAGCATTTTGGGTTTTTCAGCGCACCACCGATGTTCTCCGCAGTTTGGTTTTTCACACAAACCTCGAAGAGGTAAGAGGAGACCAGGACAGACAGCAGCTCACCACATGGTGTTCAACAGCTCGGGCTGACAGAAATTAAGACTTTTTCCAGGTGAGCATAGAAGCAGCTGCCCAAATTGAGTGCGTTCAGATCCTCACCTGGTCGATCACACAGAATGCAGTGGGGTTGTTGTTTCTGTTTCGGATTTTTTGTTTTTATTTTTCACAGTTGTGACACATTAACTGCAGACTGAACTGACCAATGCTTATCAGTGCTGCCAGTTAATGAAGAACAGGACACAGCCCACACATAGACAACTATGCTGTCTACTGCCATGCACAGCTCTCTCTTCTCTTCCTCTTCAAGTGGTGCAGCAGTATTTTTATTTTTAAAAGCCCTGCCCCTTTCGTTAGGCAGAGTCCTCCAGCATCCTTTTACCCTCCATCCATCAAAGCACAAAATATTCCAAGCTGTCACCGACTTGTGTTATGCCACATCTTTGGTTTTTTAGTGTCAAGAACAGCACACTAAGCTAAGGCCTCACACGACACATGGACAAGCACCACAATTCACAGTGGCCTGAGGTTTCATGAGGACCCAAGAAGAAAAACCAAACCAAACCCTGCTCTCCAAGTCCCACAATCTACAGTTTCTCACGAACCACCACAGATTTCCACCGCTGGCCACCAGGGCCTGCTGATGACTGCGGTGTGTTCCTGCTGCACTCTGACATGTTTACAGCTGAGGAAACTCTCAGCAACGCCAGTTTACTTTGCTCAGGAAATGAGGAAATTTAATAACATTTCTCCTGCTGTGTGTTATGGCGTGCTGACAAGAGGCTACAACTTCCACTTCTAGAATTCATCTGGTGCTTCATCAATGACACCATCAAGTACAGCCACTGGAAGGGACAGTACAGGTCTCGGATAGAAGAATATTAAAAAAAATTAAAAAGAGAAAAACGAGGCAGAGAGAAGCAGCACACCCAAGCCTCATTCCCTACAATAAGAAATATTACCTCTGGAAACCTGCATCACAGTTTCAATCAAAGGTTGTCTCTTCTTGCATCAAATCTGCCAATTACTACCTACAATCAGTAGTACACATTATAAAACCTTTTTACTTGAAGTTTAGGACAGATTCTGTCATAAAGATCAGAACTGAGTAAATTGAATATAATCACTCAATTAACCAGCTACAAGTTAGTTGCTCTGTGACTGGCTTTTTTGCCTAGCACTAGAAGGATCTATTAAAGCATTTGTTTCTGTTAAATCCAGAACTCCTCTGGCTAAAGTTACATCTGATTAAGTGAAAGTCAAACTTCATCATAAACCAACATTTGATTTCCCTCATCTTGCCCTTATGTTGTTTAAACAAAACGTCCAGTTTGTAATACTCTAAAACTTCCCCTCCCCTAAAGGCTATTCTTATGAACACTGTATCCTGCTATCTGGATATTCCAAAGTTAGACCGCACTGAATTAAAAAAAAAATAAAAATCTGATTAGGTAGCAAAAGAGATGTTAACTAGGTAAGCCAAATTAGAGTTAAAATCCCAACTCTTTCAAGGAATCAGTTATCATCCAGGAGCAAAAAGCACGCAGAATCAAATGGCAGCACATAAAAATCAATATACTGAAAGGTCAAGGTACTGCAAAACCATTGCGGCCACCGTCACTGAAAACACCAACAAAGCCATTCTGCTAGGGGGAGTAAACTGCAGCCTGGCTTGCACAACACCTATTTCACAGGTCATTATTATTATTACTGCTGCTTAATGCTCTTGAAGTTACAATGCCCTGTGTGTCTGGCATAAAGAAGATTATAATGCAGATTTAGCTTCACAGTGATGCTGCTGCAGACACTACTGTCCAGCAGCAGAAAAAAGCCACTGGAGTGGTTTAGCTTCCTCCTCTTGGAGACACAGAAACTGGAAAAACAATTAACACTTTCACATAATTTCTGACCAGCGTAATAAAAATCTGAGTAGTCTCTCCAATTACGAATCTTCTCATCAGAAACAGAAGTTTAACATCTGCATCACAAATTTAATTTTTTTTTGGTGAGAGGGGGAGAGGGAAATTTAAAATAATAAAAATGGAGAAAGTTTTAGCCTTACTTCCATGGAGTCCTTCTGCTAAGTCAGAATCAGAGCTTTTAGCAAAAGAATGGCTGAAAAGTGAGGGACTGCATCCACAAATGTTTGAAACTAATCAGTTTGTTATGTATGGTAGTTTGTGTGTATATGTTTGTTATGTATCAGTATGTTACAGTCTAAATAATGGAAAACAATACACACAAACACCGCAACACAGACAGCCCATAAAAATGCAGTTTATTAGGCACTATCTACTGAGCAACTAAGAAGCAGAAAATGCCCCAACAGCCTATTTGTCCATCCTGCACCAAACTGGAGCAGCTCTCAGCATCTAACCCCAAATGCGTGCCCTGATGGTGAGCCACCGCCTTTCCAGCTGCTTACAGTGTCCTGGCAGGAACCCAGAGCAAGAGCAAGGGCAGGGCAGCCACCCCAACAGCTCCTGCCACTGCGAGATTCCTCAGCCAGAGGGTGAGCGCACATAGCATCTCACTCAAATCTTGATTCAATTAATGCCCACTGGCTAACGAACCCACAAAGAACGCTCTGTGGCACTAGAAATGTAAATCTTTTTGATAAATTATGAAGACATCGCAACAAGAGTCTTCATTTTAAAAACCTTT
Source organism: Mesitornis unicolor (assembly GCF_000695765.1). Taxonomy (NCBI): domain Eukaryota; kingdom Metazoa; phylum Chordata; class Aves; order Mesitornithiformes; family Mesitornithidae; genus Mesitornis; species Mesitornis unicolor. Next base: position 7,754 of record NW_010196576.1, read on the forward strand.
CCCATGCTGCACAAAGTAACGCTGCTTTCTTCTGAGAAGAAGCAGGGTGCTTCTGCTGTCTCCCTGAGGCCAAGCAGTCACCTACACACTCATTTGTCACAGCACAAATGATCTCTGCCATGCCACCAACAGTGACTTTATAAGCCTTTTGGGGAAGCTTTCCAGCAGCAGAGACAAGGCTGTTCCCATACAACACTTGCTGGCACAGCCAGACCAGCCAATACTGCAAGCAGAGACCCTGGGGAAGGGAGGGGAACGACCAGACACTCAACTTGTGTCGTGCTCTGCAAACCTGCGCTGTAACCCGTGATCCACAGTGTCACAAGAACCAAGTGTAAGAACCACCAAATACTGATGCAGTCACTATATGCAAGAGAAATAATGAATCCTGATATTTGGAAAGAAATTTTTGTTAATATAAAACTATGAACCATACAAAGAATTAAATAAAGCATTTTCCACTCTTGAGGGAAGTGTATCAGCCAAGGAACTCTCCACCAGAGACTCTAAAGAATGGTGATTTAGAGTGCCCAGGACACTCCAGAGAGAATCTCCAATTTATCATTTCACTTCAAATGCCGAACTCCCCCATGAGGCTTCTGTCCCCTCCCTCGGAGCCGCCCTGCAGCCCTGCGCCACAGCAGACCACAAACACCCCCAGCATTCTCTCTCCCAAGGGCATCCGTGCCAAGCTGGCAGACTCCTGACTTCATCCCAACAGAAATTGGGTCCAAAGTGCAGTGTGCGCTGTGCTTGTGCAGGGGCAGAGCAGCAACACCCGTCAAGGGAAGGGCCAGGGCAGGACATGGCACACCCCTAGGCGCTGCTGGGCTTCGCATTGTGCCACCACAGCCACCTCCGCCTTTCCCCGCACATCTGTAGGGGAAATTATCTGGGGCAGAAAACCATCACACAGGCTTCAGGGCAGAGAGAAAGCTGCAGGTTTTGATACTGCTGCGCATAAAGCTGCTTCTGCTATAAAATGTACAAATAAACATCTGTAGTCACAATCTCCACTCTGACACAACCACACCCCGAGCAGAAGTTACAGCAGGACACGTAGGACAGCAAACGCCACCCTTAGGCAGCCAAGGTCTCCCAGGTACAAACACTGCACAGCCCAACCTTACTGTTGTCCTGAGCAGCGTGGAGCAATGCAGTGACACTCATCTGTCTGCAGTGGAAGCTGTATCTCATTAAGGTTTAAAAGGTTTTCTCTCTTTCAGGTTTAAAAATCTCATTACAACAAAGCACATGGACCCAGTGATACAGGAGAAGAGCCAAGGGGACACACATACATTGTCCCACTATGACAGGCTCGCTAAACACAGATATTTCTACACTTACAACGCTGTGCCTTTTCAAAGCTACACGCATTTTTATACAAGGGCAATGGCAGCTCCTGAAACCAGGCTGACTTCCTGAAGATTTACTGCTCAGTCTCAATTAAGGCTGCTTCTTCCTTCCCTTCAGTCTCTCTACAAGGAAAGCAGAGATGCAAGTGTTGAACAGCCACCCCTTCACCACCAAAGAAATAGACTGATAATTAGTTTTTTCTCTTCTGTGCTTCCTGCAGCAACAGTAAATCTGAAAATTGGTGAAAGACTCATACACTGCTACTGAAACAAGCCCTGCTAGATCCAAAACAAAGCACGAGTGCTTGAGAGGATCTGTGTGGGTGCTGAGTTTCAGGAGGTCGTGCCAGTGATGCTCTGCAGAAAAGGATACACAAACACCTAACTGCATAAACAGTTTTCAGGTTACAGCTGGAAGGCTTTAAAAATTGTAAGTACTTTTGTTCTGCTGATCTTAAACACAAATATTCACATAAATAACTCTATGTAAAGAGGTTAAGCCACAAAAGAGCCAGGGGCTCTAAAAAGTCAGTTATGAATGCTGCTGTGAGATTTTATTTTTTTAATTTTAATTCAATTTAGATTTTGTGGGCAACCCCCTCAGCTCACTATCAACAGTGAATATCTTGTGCTGAGCCATTTTCCCATAGGTACCAGCCAAAAAAGCACCTCCCTGCTTTGGGGACCACTGTGACTGCAGGTGCCAGGACAGAGCTAGGGGACAGGAGAACTCTGGGACCCAAGTGCGGTCACCACAGAGGGCAGCACAGCAGCAGCACCATCACACACAGTGAAGCAGAGCTGTCACCCTCCTGTCACCATGGCAGTCACTGTCTGGGTATCTCCCCATTGTGTGCTCCTACACTGAGCAACAGTTCAGTCTGTTTACACAGCATGAACATACACCGAAGGTGATGGATGAAAGCCTGTGAGTTTGGGATATTCTTTTAAATACGTTTAAGATAACAATTTGAAGCTAAAGGCTTCTTCTATTGTCAGGAAAACTAGGTATTTTCTTCAAGGGCAGTTTTTGTATAGGTAATTGCTAGGTATTTAGTAAATTAAGTATTAGACAATGCATATAGACAAAAATTGTCTATATGCATTTAAAAATTGTCTATATGCATTTAAAATTTTCTAAACTCATTTAAAAAAAAAAAAGGCATTCTGTCTCTTAACTTCTGTGCACCCAAGAAAATGAGCTGAGGGAAGCATTCGGATTGTTCCTGAGCATTGAAGTCGTGTATCTAATCTTGTCTGCAATAAGGAAGATAAATTACAAAAGAACAATCACTGGGTCAGGAACACAAATACCAACTGCATACTATTTTACAGTTACTGTTTACCAATGCTGCAAAGAAACAGCACGGGTCAACCAGGGAGTTTTTTCAGCTGCCAGAAGAACTCTCTGAACAAATAACTCTAGATATTAAAGCCAAAGATGTCAGGACAAACCATGAAGACAGCACTCTGAGGAAACACAAGGACAAATGCACTGTCCCAAGTCAGCAATATGATGCAAATCCATAAATGTGGTCTGTGAGCACCTAAATTTTAAGGAAGAAAAAAAAAAGTTCAGTCCTCCAGAATCCCTGGAACCTCCTGACAACCATAAAAGGCCTCATCAGCACTAAAAGCAGATTATACAGCAAGGCTGGGAGAAAGGCAAAACCCACAAGCAGTGATTTCACAGTGCTCTGCAGCACCCTGAAAACCCAGTGTCATGTATGGTCACTGCACACAGACACTGCATACAGTCACCAGCACTTGCTGTATGTCAGGACAACGCAGCAGCTTCTGCACAGAGCCCCACATGCCTTGCACCCTGCTTCCAGATCACTTGGGAGGATTTTCCTCCCTCTTGTTCCCTCTGCTCTGTCCACCGTATCCAACATAACCACTCAGACATACTGATAAGGAAGCCACTTCTCTGCTTCAAAACATCCCAGGTAAACAACTTGCTTTGAAAGCCACTCTCCCCAGGTGTCACTGAACCACAGGGAACCACGCTCAGCTGGACCTGCTCACAACATGACTCAGCTCTCTGCAAAACTGCTGACAGCAAGAACTGTATCCTAAACACAGACCAAGAGCATCAGTTTAGAGCAAACAGGAAAAAAGACATTAATGACTTATACCACTGTCTGACCTGAAGGATCAGATCCGTGGTCTGTAACAAAGGAATAATTCTCTTTCACTAGACTTCCCCTCAATCACCCAGGTTCTATCTTAGTATTACAATTTTTATTTTTACTTTCTTATATGTGGGTTTACTTTATTATATGTAGGTTTGAGTGTCTGGGGTTTTTTTTCAATCATCCAAAGCAACTGAACAGAATCCTGCATTCTCCAAAAGTAGTGTTATTAATGCCTAGTTAACTGATTCAATACACACATTTCTTAAATAAAGACTAGGACTATCTTTTCCTGTGGAAAAAGATGAAGATGTGCCATATAAAGGATGCCGGAGAGAGGTGAAACATTAACCTAATTTACAAAAAGAGCGCTATGAGAAAGCTTACCCGGTTCCTAACGTATATTCACACATATAAATTAAGCTACTCAGACAATATGATATCCTATCTCAAACCCACAGGGGCTTCTCTACCAAAATCAAGACACGGAGTTTAAAGCCAGTCAGAACCTGCCAAAGTATTTTTTGTTAGTGTCTTTTTTGCTAATGCTGATAGTCTGCTATTCCATCAGCTTTCTGCCTTTTGCTGGCCTAAGGGCAGAGAGGGAAACAAAATGCTAAAGCCTTCTTCTCTCCTATAAATCTGACTTGTCAGACCAGTTGTTCCTCAAGACATTTCCCCAGTTTCCCCATAATTCCTCTTTCCCAGGACTGGCGCTTGGGAAAGTGCCCTCTCATGGCCCCCATTTGGGAGGGGACAGGGTTGTGACTGGGAGATTGATTGCACCAGGCTCTCTGGCTGCACCAGCTCTGGTTTCTGAATGAGCTGCCCCATGGCACCCCCAGCAGCTCGGACACATCTCAGCATCACAGCTCACACCCTTGGGATGCAGTTTGTGCCACCAGTGATGAACTCCCACATGACACATCCAGGCAAACACACAATAAAAGATTTAAGCTCTCTGCAGCCACCTTACACGACATTTTCACACACCAACACACTGAACGCTGCACAAGCTATTCAGATCCACTCCTCTTTGGTGTCTGCATTCTGCTTTAACAAAGACAGCGTTGTTCCACCCGAAATGGCCTTGTCCTGCATCAGGAGCCTATCCTGGCATTTTGGGAGAGTTGTCATTAAACATACTCCAAGTCAAAGTTCCCAGATACAAGCTTTAAGCAATTCTGACTCAAGGTAGCAGTTTTATCAGTTCACGTTTTTTAGTTTACCAAAGTTTTGTCTGAGCAACCAAAACCACTGATAGCTACACTTATACTCAGATTTTATATTTTTACGTAAAAGATGCCTAAAATATAGCATAATGGGACAGGTGCTCAATTTTATTACAATAGGATGGATTTTGCTACCTTCAGAGACCTTGAAAATGGGAAGCAGTAGTTTGGAGACAGCGAGACAGAGGCTTCTGTTTTTAAAGTAACTTTCGTTATTTACACAAATGAGGTTGCAGAAATCCAGCACAAAGTTTTGTTACAGTTTAACACCACTGCATAACTTGAGAAACAAAATATGTTTTCATTTAAGTTTAAAAAGGAGTTACAAATTTTGTTTTATTCCACGTTATAAAAAACCCAAGTTCTTAAACCATCAGCCCTTCCAGACAACAAAGAATAAGATTATAATTTTAGGCTAACGTGGTATTTTTCCACTCTTTCTTTCTTTTCCCCTCCCACTTCCTTTGAAGACTATTAATCAAAAGGGTTGCAAGAATTCCCCTAAAAATACTGTTCTCCCCACCACTGTCTCTGCTTTAAATATTTTAAGTGAGACACTTTAAAGTGGACTTGATGATTTGGAAGGCTTATTCACCATAAACCAAAGACACCCCTGTTCACACAGCTGTGGCTGTGGACTGAGAGAATAATCAGCTTCTGGCAAAAGACCTCAACTATAAGAAAGAGACACAAGAGGGAACAGGAGGATGGAGAAATGAAGGTATATTTAATAAGTCCAAACATACATCTCTGATATAGCTCCTAATTTAGGTCTGCACTTGACACAGTACATTAGGCTCTCTCACATGTATACTCCATGAAACAAAATCTCATCACTGCATAAACTTCAGAAGACAAAGTCAAACTCCTGCACAACAGAATTCAAACTCCACAGACTTTGTGGGGGTTTAGAGAAACAGAAGCCAAGAAAGGCTATTACTGTGACTGGGAACACCAAATGTGACAAGTTTCCCAAAGGTAAACGGGATGTTCAAAATTCTTTAGGATTAAACCCACAATTTCTACAAGAAGGAAACAAAGCGCAGAAAAGAAAAGGGAATGACAACAACAAAAAAAGCTGAAAATCTGGGAAGGAGAAACTCCAGCAATATTCCCAGTCTGACAGATTCCTATTTCAACCATTAGCCCCATTTCTGAAACAAGGCTCATCTCTCTGTTCCTCAAGTAGAGATATATGTAGTGCTATGGTTAAGATCAGTGTCTTAACTAGGCCATGGACATCCTTCACCCATTGTGTTTTAGTTCAAACTAGAAATAAGCCATAAGAAAAACACAGATACTGTTAATTTTTAGTTACATAGACCACAGTAACTCACCTGCTGACATTGCCATTAATTAGGCTAGGATAATGAACAAAATTGGAACAAAGCAAAGCCTCATTAAACAACTTTTTCAAATAGAGTTTGAAGTACACCGAGTGCACATACATATGCATGTCCCATATTAAGTAATTCTGGCAGTAACGATCAGCAATCTTCAACCAGACTTTTCACCATGTGTATCATGTAAAAACTGCCAACATTTCCTTTTCCTTATGAAAATTTCCTTAGTGTGGCTGTTTTTCTTGTTTCTGACTTTGTACTGAAGAAGCTTAGAAAAAACCCAAAGCACAGCACATCTTTTTAACAGAAAGACAGGCTCTGGTGTCAGGGGCTATGGGGTGCAAAGCACTGTCCATAACCAGGCAAATGCCTCTGCTGTTTGCACAAGAGACCCACAGCCACGCCATGTGCTGCACATCAAATGCTCAGCACAAAGTCAACACTGAGGAAAACACTGGCAAGAGTTGGTTAAGTGCAAGCATCACACTCTTCCTCAATTTTTCAGTTTCATAACAGCAGACTACGCTTAATCTGACAGGCTGTAAAGACTAGGTATGACTGCTTAGTTCATCAACATTTGGCTTAGGAACTGTTGGCATTGAAATAACCACTGGACATCTCCAGTTCAGCCCACCTGTGAGCTCTGACTGAACCAGTACAGCCAGGAAAGTTCACAACTGCACAACTCTAAGAATACAGAGTATTCTGGCAAGAAAAGCCAAGATGTATTCAAATAAGAGCAAGCTGCCCCAGAGAACAAGCGAGTAGATAAGGCACAGCCTAGGTTTGTAAGTACCACCATGCATCATAGCCTGCAGTAACCAAGTCTCTACTGTTCCAGGAGCTGTCTGCGAAGTACAGAAGGAAAACAGAACCCAAATAAACATGAGCTTACTTATATTACAAAATAGAATCTATGGTTAGCAAAATAAAACCGTAGCTGTCTGCATTATCTGAAATGATTCTTTAGCACTGCAAAGCATACAATTTGGTGCTCTTGCAGTACAGAGAATCAAAGGCCATTCTCATTTACTTACAGCTTATAAAAAACTAAGACTCTGCACAAGCGACATCTGACTTCTGATTCCTACATTGTCAGGCCTAAATCTTTGCTGAATATGCCACCTAGCAGTTGTTCCTTCATTTGGTGGTAATAGTAAAGACACTATTTTGGATACTACATTTCATTACTTGCTTGAAAGATACTTTGACTATCAGTAATCACCCTCAGGTAGAATTTTTAAAAGTGTATTGTAAATATTTTATATTTATAGTTATTAAATTTTAATTTACATGTCAAATTTTAATTTTTTTTTAAATGTAGAAAAGCACTGCTTACTTTCTGCTTGCTTCGTAAACATCTGTGATATTGGAGAAGAGGTGGTGGCTCTCTGTTTTGGTCATTGTGAGGCTCAGTTCCCTGGAATTTTTAAACATTCGGATCAGAATCTCCAAGCTCAGCAAATAAGAATGCTCAGAAGATATAACTTCAAATATCGCCTGCAAAGTGGAAGGGAGAAAGAAAATACTTAATATTGATTAGGCCTTTATTTAAAAAAACAAATTAAAAAATAAAAAGGGAGGAAATGTGGAGGAGGGCTACAAAGAAAAGCTATTGGATGTAAGCTAGAGATTATAACAAATATTAATTTCTATCATGGTTGCATCATTAACTTAAAAATAGGTTATCTAATGCTAGGAAAAAAAGCCATTTTAAATAAAAATTTCTATATTCACACTTTTCAATGCAATTGAAAACAGTTTGGAGACAAAGAATTAACGCCAACTATAATCACTTCTCATTCACACTCCCAAGAGGTGATATTTGGTTTGTTTGGGTGTGGTTTTTGTTGGTTTGTTGGGTTTTATTTAATTAAAAACAAAACAAAAACACACATCTGTTTCTGTGGTCTGGATGGAAATTACATATCAGACATGCCAATATTTACTTTTGCTCTTTTTTATCAGAAGCTGGTAAGTTATTTACTGGGTAACAGAGCTCTGCTAAACCAAGCTTCTGCAGAAAAGCAAAACCCTTTGCAAAATTCAGGTTATAGTCCCACATCAGCAGCGATACCTTGGGAACTTTTCAAGCCCAAGCCAGGAGCAGGCAGGGGAGCAGCTGAGCTGGAGGCAGAGCAGACATGAGGGGCAGCCACTGTCCTCCTTAGTGACCAGCCACTGGGTACCAGTACATCCTCCACCTTCTGCAAACGACTCCTCTGCTTTATCACCCTAAAACCTGCAGAGCAATCACTAACCTCCATCAGCTGGCTGACATACAGAGCAAACCTTTCATGGGCTCTTGGACTTTGAAATCCATACACTTGTTCCATTGGAGATTTTAATGTCTCATGTAGAAACCTATTCAGCTTTTAGGCGTCTTTTACCTCTCTAGGTTTTACTTGCTGTTCATCTACTAGAGCTCTTACATGTATATACATGGAAAAAAGTTAAATGATTCTCATGAACCCTTTTGTCACAAGCTCCACCAAGTCCCATTTGTCATCAGCGCAATCTCCTGGGCACTGCCAACAAAGAACAGCACCACAGGTAACAGAGCTTTGAACTCAATGTACCTAAAGTTAGTATCTGCATGTATAACTTCATTAGTTATTTGCAACTGACTTCTCAAACCAAATGAGAAATATGTACTTGCAGGTTGAGGGTTGCCTTCCTGAATGTTCCCAATTGCCAACTGAGACAAGCCATACTTGTGGCAAAGGATTCTGCTAGGGACATTTGGTCTTGAGATTACTTAAAAAGTGTTCAAGTCTAGTGCATTCTGCTGGTGTTACTCAGGTAAACTTTCAATCAAGTGCAATTTCTCTTGAGTATTCTGAGTCTCAGCATCCCCAGACTGTGCTTTCAAAATTATTCTTGCCTTTCTAAAAAGTAATCTTCAAAAAACTGAGGGTTTTTTTAATAACAAAGTAACAACTTCTGGATTTCTTGGAACAACAACAAAATCTGCTTTAGTTGAAGCCTTAAAAGTTTATGGAGTGCATTTATCAACTCCACAGAAAACCCACAAGTACATTATATACACACAATAAAGGATGTCCATGTACATATCGGTAGTCTCTCCACCTTATGACCTACCTAAAAAGCTGAAGGGATCTGGTGAGAGATACTACAGCAGCAGCTCAGTAACAGCTTCAACATCCTATGTGTTATTCATAAGAGTGAACGCTGCAGTCCAAGAACATGTGCAAAGGTGATGCTTAAAATAATGTTCAATTGCCTGCCAACCCTACCAGCCCCAAGAACCCAGATAACACACGTCAGCCAAACTGGCAAGTAAATCTGCCTACTGCTTGCTAACAACATGCAGAAAGGTACCTAAAAAGGACATTTTGGCCTTTGCCCAGCGGTTACACTTCCAATGTTCAGTCTCACTGTACTTCTCTCAGCTGTGCTTGCAAAGAAAGGACTGACCTAACGATTGCTGTGGAGTTCCCTAGCTAATTGGGTGCTATCCAGGCATTTTCCAACACAGGAAAATATCCAAGCTCTCTCATTACTGTTTTGGAGGAGATTTGTTTAAGATTTTAGGGAGGACCCTCACTGACTTCTTCCAGATTGTTAACAGAAAGTTATTAGCATAGTTGGAAATAAATGGGACCAAGAAAGACTTTGCTTCTAATGTACAAAGAACGGAGAGAATATCATCTTACCATGACAAAGCACGTGTTGGAGAATAAAAAATAAAAACAGATTAAGAAACACGACTGACATACAGTAACTACACCATGTTCAGAGGCTGGAGTGGCACTTCCCAGGTGCTTGCTAACAGTGTTTCTGAACGACATCTGAAACCACACTGTGGTTCCTATGGATGATATGGAGGCAACCAGATGTTGAATCCTGACAGACAGCAAACATTCTCGGGGCCAGATGCACACTGCTTTGTACACTGATGTAGAGTTTCCAGCTTGCAAGAATAGAAAATCTACTCAAAATTATCTTAGTTCAATTTAGTCTGTCTATATAGCACATTTTCTTTAGGCAAGACATGCAGAGAGATCCATCTCATTAATGTGCTCTAAAAAATGAGATGTGAATGAATGCATTACACTATTTAATCAAGGTATAAAAGTAGTGACAATATATTATGATGGCAAAAATAACCTAATAGGCTCTAAAAAGCAATTTAAAGACTAGATAATTGGTAAAAGGCAATTTAAAAGACATAAAACAAAAGCATGACTTGGTATTACAACTACATTTTAATATTTATTTAGGCTCTCTCTAAAAAGGTGGGCCTTTAACATTCAAATAAAAGAAGCCTGAAAACAAGCAACAACCCTCAGGCTTGAAAACATTTTTGGTAATACTGAAGACTTTACACTTAAAATGCATCTAAAAAGAACTTGTTCTCTTTGAAAGGATCTAAATACAACTCCAAGAAACACAGACTAAAGGCTCCTAAAGGATATAGGAGTGAAATAAATGCCTTGGGTGTCAAAGCTTCCCAGCAGGAGACAGAAGAGCAGAACATGTGGCGTGAACTGCTGCACTGCCCCTCCCCCCAGAAAAGCAAATGGAGATAGCCAAATAAACATCACATTACAGAGAAACCCAATAAACTATTGTCTAAACCTCATGTATGCAACACAAGATGTTTCTGTATTTCATGTATGAACACAACAGCTGTAGGTCACACAGATAAGTTAATATTTGAGGCTTGCTATACACAGCTGTGAACTTCACAATAAAACCCAGTCAGGTCTCACTCGGCTGCATTGGCTGAGGTATGTCCAGAAGTTAAGTTAAGAGATTGGAACAAATTACTCCAAAAGGTAATGCTACAGTGTTTCTATTTAAAAAAAACAACAAAAACCAACAAACACAAAAATAAAAATTTGGGTTTTTTCCTATTGAAGGACATACCTCTAGAACTGCAGGTATATAGCTGGTTATATAGCTGGCTAGGTCAGGCTATTCTTTTCAACACCTCTCATTCATTTTGATATAGCCCCTGTAAGTAAGCAAGGAGGGTAAAGCACAAAAAGTGGACAAAAGGAGCGAAGAGGAAAGTGGATAAAGAGGACAAAAGGAGCAAAGAGACAGAGAGAGAGAAGATAACTACATCAGTAATCGCTGCTGTTGTCTACACTGGTGACAGCAGGGATGCACCTACTGCATTTCAGTGTGAAAGGAAACTGGTTAAGTTACACCAGGCACACAGTGCTCACACAGTCAGAATTGTTCACAGGCTTAGTTACAACTAGGAGACATTGTCAAAAGCTGTCCTTTGTTCCTTGCCGCCTTTGAAAATTCATGCACCGCCTCCTACCCTCTGCGAATGTAAGGCTAACTTTATGCCTTCCCTGCTACAGCGCACAGCAACAACTGCTGCGAAGGAGCAGCCAACGACCAGGCCATGTCTGCTGGAGTGCATACGCCTAAGAACCACCGCTCCAGCAAGAGCTGCAGGATGTCGCAAAACAGCAATACACAGCTCGTGTTTGTTTATTCTCCCAGGGGAGAGAAGACGCCTCACTCTAGGACAGGAAGCAGTGTGATGACTTGTCTCCTTATCAACAGAGTATTCAATCCAGCATGCAGCACAAGCCTGAACAGTTAGCAAAAAAGAACGAGTTACATTAAAGAGTACCTCCTGTCTTTTTCTTTCTTCCTGGCTGATCGTTTCTGATAATCCATTCTTCTTTACCTAAGAGAAAAAATTAAACACCTTTAGTAGAAAAATAAAATTAAACCCCAAAACACAGAATTACCAAACATTGGACTAAGAATTCAGCTAAAAGAATCTGTCCACTTCCAAAAGACAGCAATAAACCAGAAGAAATAAAAAAGTTATTGTCTATCATTTGACTTCTCAAAAGAACTAAATAATTTTGTTAAAAACTATCCCAGGACACACACACAGCAGCAAAACCATGCACATGGATCACAGTCACCCTGCACAACTTCCCTGGATTTTACACACATGGGGAAGCAAGAAAACTGCTTTCTCTTTTTAAGTTAGATTTTCTGATTGACACACGTACAACACAAGGTTTGTTTTCCGAGTGACCTTAAAAATATCTTAGTGTCCATTTGTTAAACACACCTAAAGGCCTAGACAAACTACCTACACAGGTAGTTTTTTCTGGCCAAAAAATTACTCTGGAGAAGCTCCAGCTGTTACCCAATACAGACATGGCAAAGTCCTGAGTAAATACCCTGTATTTCTATCTTCTACCCTGTGATGATGTCTCTCCCTGCTCCGCACCCTACAGCAAATCCTGCCAGGTTTGCCCCAGCTCTCCATACACACCCAGCACAAACTCCAGTCAAAGCCACATTTTCCACAGGCTGAAGCCACGGGCTCAGCTCCCAGATTCCACATCAGAGATCCCTGAAGTTTATTCTTTCCTGATATAAATTGCGTACTATGTCACTTAACATAATTAAAAAAACCAAAACCAACTAAACAAACAAAACCAAACAACAAAAGAAAACCCAGGAAGTGAAGCACCAAGGGGGGACTGACTTGCTTCATCTCCTAGAGGAGTGTTAAACAAGCCCTCAAACCAGGAGGGGAACCTATGCGTGGTTCACTGGGGCAGGGCAGGGAAAGGGGCCACCGCACAGCACTGTGCACATGAGAGGTGCTGTTGTGTGGAGCAGCAGTGTGTCACAGGACACGAGACCTAGCAGATGCACCTCCGTCCTCCCATTTCTCTTTCAGTCTCCTCCATGAGCTCCTAACTTACTGTCAGCAACAGCTTTCTCTTTTTACTCCTCCAGTTCCCTGGAATTTTCCAGGCTATATTAATCCTTATTTTATTCCTGCGTACCAGGCGCCACAAAGCTGGACAGCAGACTCAAGAATAAAGATGAACAACATTAAGAAGTGCCATCCCATATGTATATACTTGTAACATAAACAGTCCAGTGTTGGAGCAATTGTTCTTGTGAACACAAGTTACAAATCTCTATGTCACCACAAGCACACCCTTCTAAATATCAAACAAGAACTAATTAGATGCCTTTCTAATAAACTATTAAAGTACCTCTCAATCAACAACCTGAAAGCTTTAAAGCACTCATTAGGAAGTACAGTGTCACTTACTGGAGGATGCAATGGAGGACTTTTCTAAAAATACACCAACACAGGAAATACCTATGAACATATTCAAGAGATTTCAATGCTTCCTGTTAATACAGCAACTAAAAATTTCCAGTCAGGTCAATGTGGCAACTCCTGTATTCACATTCAAAAACTGTAGCTGTGTTTTGTGATTATTATTTTGTCATATGTGGGTGTGTACATACAAAGTACACGTACAAGTTCATCACATAAGCAAATGGCTCAACCTTCTATTCTTAATCACTAGCAACACATCAAAAAGAAAGAGGTCTAAATATGGAGACCTCGAGCAGAGGTTGGCCAGGGTGATTTCAAGAGGTCCCTTCCAACCTGACCGATGCTGTGATTCTTTGCATGCACAGTAATACACATTGCCATTACCCCACACCAACTGAATGCTGCACTTGTTGGAAAGTAAATACATTTAATATAGTGAACAGGTTAGTATCATTGCCTATGATCTGCTGGAAATTCCTCAAAAATATCAAAAGATACTTTTGGAATGTATTTTGGAAATACTGGTTATTCTCCCTAAGTTAAACTAACGTTAACAGGTGAAGGTTGGAAGAAGCAGAGATACGAGATAAGTTGCTCTTTACCTAGTCATCTGCTTACACACTGCTAGCTAGCTAATCTGCACCAGGAAGCTGAAGAGGAAGATGGTTCAAGAGAGGAATTTTAAGAATTGGATTTAAATAGCACCCTATTTCAAAGTCCCTGAATGTTCTCCAAAAATCTCAATCCTAGCTTCACATGCGCACGTACACTGCAGCAAGACAGAAACACCATTTTTTATTATCATAAAGGGTTTGAGAACTCCATCCATGAAGGTTTTGGTGCCCCCTTCAACAGAAAGTCTGTCAATCCCATACAGTCAGAAAAATATCCTGCAGCATGAGAGGGTCCATTCTGCTGCCTTCACCTGCACTGGCCAGCACTCCCCAGCCACTACCAACGCAGACCATAGACATGTTACTCTCCTTTCCCAACACAGGCTGAAACCCAACACGTCAACGTTTTCCAGCTGACTTCTTATAGTTCCGCACTCACTTTTTAACGCACACTGACAGCATGTAATTTTTCCAGAGTTATAAACACAGACACTGAGATTCAGATTCCCATAGTTTGTTTTCACAGAGCACCATCTTTTCCCATACATTCCCCTCCTCAAATCTTGTAATTCAAGTAAAGACACTGAACAAGTTTGCTGTACTAGAAATTGTAAAGAACAACTTGGTTTATGTTAACTGTAAGCATGGCACAAGAATGGTTCTCTTACTGAAATTATCTTTATTCTATTTTGGTCTCATGACAAATTGGTGTTTTTGAAATTATTATTACTACTGAAAAGCATTTCTTCCAATATCCCTCAGTTGTTCAACATTTAACTGCGAGTTTGCCTAGAAGGCAGGGAAAAAAATTGACTTAATTATAAACAAACTTTTTTGCAGCACTAAGCAAATTAACTACATTTAAAGTACTTGATTTGTTGAAAGAAAATATAAAACAAATCTTTTCAAAACCACATTGCCTTGCCTTCTTTATAATTACTGAATCAAAGGGAGATTCACGTTTCCATACCTTAAACTGCAAAAGGTCATTAACATCTCTAAGACAGCTCTTCTAAACAGCCAATCTAAACAGCCTTAGAAGATCTTGTTCAGGCTTAGTAACCAATTTATATAGGATATACATAGCTATTGGCCCCAACTGTCAAATATTTTGAGTGACACCATGTAATAATAATAATCCTTTCTCATGCCACATTCAGAGATGTAGAATGTTGTAGAACCTCAAATTATATAAACAAATCCCCTCCAAAAAAACCCCAGACCTTTCATTTTACGGATATCCCTCCAGAAGCCACAGAAATTATCAAAGGATAAAATTACCCACAGAAACACGTAATTTTGAAAGTTTCTTTAATCTCAAAATCATGCATAAAATTAAAGCCTGTAGAAATATCAACTAGTATCATTAATTTGTTAGCATATTAGCAGGGAAGCTAGCAAAATTATACTACTGATTGAAACAGCTAATTCCTTTGCATTTCAAGTTATATTTAATTTCACCTTCAGCTACACTGAATTCTTCTCTTGGCAATTTCCAATCACACTCTAACCAGCCTGTTGTGTTGCCACGTGAGCCCACAAGCACTTGCACTACAAGAAGAGGGGTGTCAGGTAACCAGGAAAACTCTTTTCTGGCAGGAGCAACAGTCTATACCTACTAAAATGGACTGAGAAAACATGATTTATGCTTTCTTTAGGCTGTTGGGAGTTACCTTACAGGAAACCTGAATAAAAGCTAAATTGAGACCTCCAAATTTGGACCAGTAACATCTGAGCAGTTGCAAACTTGTTGATAACAGAATATTCAGAAACACCGTATGTTTTGGAAGGGAACAGAAGGTGACAAATTTCAACTACGAACTCCAGTAGCAAGTGAAGAGCTGTGCTTCAACACATTCTCAGACACATTCTACCTGTCCTTGTCTGGCTACACAGTGCTCCAATACTCACAACAGACAGCTGACTCCACGTTGATCTCAGGGGCTTATAGCAAAAAACCACCTTTTCATCCGATTTCTGCTCTCGGAGCTCAGGCTCTTCATCAGAATCTATGTCCAGAGCTTTTTCCTTATAGTTCTGATATAATACAGCATTTTCTATAAAACAACAACATTGTGTCATTAATTGCTACAAAGTTAGCTTAGCTGCTTTCATAAAAATTGTAAGTAACATTTAAACAATGAAAGAAACCCAAATGTCACTGTGCCGTTTACAAACTCCAAGAGACAAAGATAGCATCTGATTTGAGATGGACAATGGTGCAGCACAGGAACAATGGATCCCTGTACCACTACCAAAGAGATCCACGCTGACTGAATTAAAGAACAGATGTATCCTTTGTCAAGAAAAAACAGAAAACAATTTTTTCTTCCATGGTTTTCTGTACAGTGTTTAATAATTAGCCACCAATTTAAAAAAGCAACAAGCGCTTCAGCAGAGCAGTCTCACTAGTCTGGAGGTCTAGCTGTTTTAATTTACAAGACTATTAAAAGTTCACTACCCATGCCAACCTTTCTGTCAGGTTTAAATACTGTCTTCGCACTTCACCAGGAGTAGAATATGATCCAAATTTCAGAAATTTGAGGTCAGAACTATTCCAAATGGAAACTTCAGAGTTTGCTTGAACAAGCATGAGGCCTATGAACCTTAACACAAAACACACTCATCACATTTCAGTACTGCAAGCACTATCTCAGTACTGTCAACATCAAAGCAGTACAGGCATGGAGCACACCCTTCCCATTTCCCAGCCTCCTTCACCACACATCCTTTTCAAAAGCAGACAGAAAAGGACAGGGAAATTCAAGACCAGAATAACCTACAGATGAATTAAGCCACTAAGAAAGTGAGCTCCAAAAGGTACTTTAGAGATGGGCCAGGCTTTGGACAATATCCAATTTCTCCCTACAAGAGAAACAGATGAAAGGCCTGGCTGCACCGTGCACAGCTGCAGCTCCTAAAATCTTACATAGGCTGGGTGGATCTGTTCCACCTTCTCTGAACACACAGCCCTGGCTGAGTATTGTACCAGGTTTGGCCTTTTGTTTTTGTTCTTTGGAATGCATCTGTATCATTTATACCCTTTTAAAACAGGAAATTGAGTACAGTGACTGAATTCTGAAAGGCATTAGAGGAAGTTATTAGTTGGGATCAGTCCAAGATAAAAGGGAGCCACAGAAAGAAAATCTAGAAAACATCATCAGGAGACAGTGTGATAAAAGAAAAAACTAAGAGTAAGACAGGTGATGATGCAAACAGAACAAAGTGAGAAGTTCTGAAAAAAGAAACAAGGGAAAAAGGAAGGTAACACAGCAGCTGAGGTGACCTCAAGGACACATTAAGTGGAGAAAAGCCAAGAATGTAGCAGATACTGTAATGAAACTTTCATGGACACAGAGCCAAGAAAGAACTTTTTTCTTGTTGAAACATTGGGAAAAGTAGCAAACTTGGCAAAGCCCAGAATTAATGAGTAACATAAAAGAGCAGATACATGGACAGTGTTTTTCTGACATTTAAACTTGAAGCCTAGGTAGCAGGAAAACAAAATTATTACAAAGTCAAGGAATTCACCTCAGCACTCCTGCCTTATGAGGAAAAGGGAGAAATAGCTGCATGAACCATAAACTCAGAGTAACAGCTCAGGTACCTCTTGCTAGTGAAGATCCCAAACCCCCAAGGTGACCCACAAAAGCTATGACTTGCACCTGGGAAGGGTCACAAATCATGGTTCCATATTTTAGTCAGTTTACTGAAAAACGAGGTACTTAAGTCTTTGAATATGCATGAAAGAAGTGTGCAAAATGATCCTGAAGTTAATTTCTCTTGTGACTGAGTATATTACCAAATCTGTACAGAAAAGGGCTTACCTTCCCCATCGAACGTCCCTTGTCCTTTCAGCATTTTCTTCTGGCAATTTTAACAGGAAAGACATAAATACACATTAAAAGAAGAATGTACACTAACCAACAGTAACAAGAACTTACACCTTATTTGATATTTAGGCACCAAATTAACATGCCCTATCTATAAACTTCCAATGTTGGACAAGTATTCACGATAGCAACTGTTTTGTCACAGCAAGTGAAATGCCACTCTAGTTATCGTTCTCTCGAGCATTGCTCATACGTCTTTGCCCCAAATGCTCCATTTTTCCTGTGTTTCAGAAGCACAGTATGCAGCTTTACAGGAGTTCAATGAACTAACTCCTTTCACTGCTCTGGGTTTTTCCGCCAGGACGTAAGAGACACAACTGAGTGGCTGCCTCCTTCCCCACACTCTGTGAAGAACAGCCACGTTAACTGGTTTGTAAACTAAGATTTTGAGACCAAAACAAACCCTTGAAATACAACAGCTGTTTTGGTGGAACAAGTAATGTGGTCTAAGAATCCTGTTTAAAAAAATGCTACTAGCAAAAAGAGCTTTGTGTGCAAAGACAGGACAATGTCACATCCTCCTATTTTAAACATAACTTACTGTTAAACTCTACTACCAAAACAAACCACCTCCCTACTCAGCAATAGTTCACAATTTGATCTATTATTATTTTACCACTCGTAGCATTTTCACAAAAGCTTCTATAACCATAATTCTTTATTTGGTTGAAAGTTGTCAGAAAGCTGACAATTGTTTCAATAGCTACAGCATTGGCTCTTAGCATGGAGTACCTTACTACACAGTTCCAAACAGAAAAAAATGGCAGTTTTCTGCAGAATTAGAAATTATATTTTAAAAGAAGGAAATAAAATATTACAGTATATGTTCAAGTAAAAAAAAATCTTTTCAGTAAGTCTTAGAATTTAATTTTAATACATTAACTTTCAATGTAAATCTACTACTCCTAAGGGACTACAACCAAGAATTAGAAACATGCATTCTGCTTTTACTTGCAGGCATTAGGCTAGAAAAAGATACTTGAAGTGGTCTCTGTCAATTTAGAAATCATATTCTGATTCTTAAAAGTAATTTCTCACATGGAAAAATGAGCCTCCTTCCTCACTTCTCTGTCAGTCTGTGTACTCTAGCAGACAGACTTTATTAAGTCAGTGTCTTTTTTTCTCCTGTTTATTACTTTCTGGGAAATAGGCTTTAAAACATCAGCTTGATAGTGAAAGACAACCTCAAAGTGCTGGGGATTCCAGCCGGAAACACCAGCATGCAGCTGCCATCAACACAGTTTTGAGCTGCCCAGATTATCTCGTCCCTGAAGCTTCCACCACTTTACTTTGAAAACACCACTTTTAAGTGACCTGTAAATCTCAGCAATAACTACGAAAAGTTTTGTGTTAACAAGCAGCAAACTGAATAAACCTAGTGTTTATGGAAAACCTTGAGACTGCAAATCACACTCCCACATAATTTACACCATTCAAATCTGCACAACTTACCTTTATCCTCCCCAGGCTTGAACATTTCTCTTTATCTTCAACAACTGCTTTAAGGATGGGCTGGGACATTCTGTTTTTCTTCTTGAAATCAGAAGAGCTGTCGAAGTCCATGCCGCTCACCACTGCCCTGCGGTAGGATGTCGACCTCAGGCCTCGCCTCAGGGTCCCCGGGCTGTCCAGGTCGCCCTCGGCCTCTTCCCCGCCATCGGATACCAAGGGCACGCTGAGGTTCTCCATCATGCTGCGCACCTTCAGCACCCTTTTGCTCGTCTCCGCGTTCTGGCTGCTACCTTTGCTCGTCACCTTTATTTCGGAAGCCAGGCTTTTGGGGATGATCTGCTGTGTGCCCACCTTGAGAGCGGCGGGGCTGTTGGTGCTCAGGACCACGGGCTGGTCCTGAGGGGACGCTGGCCGCTGAGGGAGTACGTCGGGCTCTAGGGAAAGCATGGCAGGCCCCACCAGCACTTTTTCTGGTATTTTGGAAACCCGGCTGCATTGCAAGGGCAGCGGAGCCGCGTTGCTGCTGCTGGGGGAAGGCAAGGGCTGAGGGCTAGTTGTAAAAACGATCTGCTCCTGCTGCGGTGCAAGCGCCGACGGACCACAAATCCTCAGGGGATGACCCCGTGGGCTTCCCGGCGAGGTAATGCCATTGGCAGCAAAACCGAGGGAACTGTTCGAAACCAGAGCCAGCACCTGAGAGGGTCGCTCAGGTGACAGCTCGGGGGAGACCGCCTGGCAGGCCGGAGGCCCTACCTTCCCGTTGGACACCGATCCCATGCTGGAACTGGAAAACGAGGGGCCCCTCCGGAGTGCTCGGCTGCCTGGGCAGGTGCTGACGGTGCCGGCA
>NW_010196577.1:0-17387 GCF_000695765.1 Mesitornis unicolor
GGCAGCACAGCCCTCTGGCGTGTCAGCCCCTAAAGTTCACATCGCCCCTAAAGTTGCATAAAGTGAACTGCCGGGCAGGCAAAAAAGGACAGTCAGATTTTAGCCAAACATTTGCCTAATGAAACTAGTTCACCCAGAGTTTTGCTTTACATTATGTCTTTCATACACAAAGTGTCTTTCACACACAAAGTGTCTTTCACACACAAAGTGTCTTTCACACACAAAGTGTCTATTCCACATAGAGGCCCATCAGAAAGAGAACAGCTGCCTTTGGTAAAACCAGAGAAGCTTCCTCCAGTGCCTACTCATTGCCAACAGCCCCTCAGTTGCTGGTTTTTGACTGTCACTCAAAACTCTACATTTCTAATATTCAGTTTTTATTCTACAAAAAATTCAGTTCAAAGGGCTATAGCTATCCCACAGGCTACAGTGTAGTGTAAGGATCTGAGCAGGCTTGAAAGGAGAAAGCCTGAGTATGAGAATCTGCCCAGACGTGGCCACAGTCAAGATACTCAGCAGAGGATAATTTATCCTGCTCCCAAGAAAGGTAAATTACCCATGGTAAGCCTTGTGCTGCTGCAGCAACATTTCTACAAATACCCAAGTTACCTCATTTAAAGTTAGGGTGGGCATCTATAAACCACACTGAAAGCTGCACAGTCTCTGACTCAGCTGCTTTTTCCTTGGGTGGATTATATATCCACAATATGTAATTGCCATAGGAAAACACAAAGGCAGAAGAAAGCTTTCGTCATCAAGTATTCAAATCCTCGAGCCAGGTGACTCCAAGAACCGAACTGAAACTTTGCTGTTGTGCTGTTAAACACAAACCAGTCGTTAAACACCAAAACTGCAAGCAGGCTTCAACACTGCCATCCTCCTGGGGAAGTAATGATGCTACTTACTGAATTTACTTTGAGAATTGAACTTTCTTTCTAAAGTCTGCCCAACTCAATGTGACATTTAAACAGTAAAAGGACTTTCACCAAACACCTTTTTCAATCATGCAGCCTTGTGATGCTACATTCAGTAACAGAGGAAGGTAATTTTTATGCAATCACATACATCCACATGCATATATATATAACTATCACATACACACACACACAGATATAGATTAGATAGATAGATAGATAGATAAATAGATAGATAGATAGTTGCAGCTGCAACCACAAAGGCCAGTTGCTGCAGAAATCTGTGACAAATGCTAGAAAAGCATGAAGACAGCTCTACTGAAAAGTGAGCAACTAACTGCACACTAATGCCAGAACTCAAGAATACCTGTGTACCAGGATGGATTTTGTTTCACTTTGTTTTTTTAAAGACACAAACTTCTCCTGTCAGTTTGCCAAGATCTTGCACATTCTACTCTGCGTTAGAGCGGAGTCATTCTCAAACACGAAACACATTACAAACTACAGGATGTTTTTCACATGAAGATAGTGTCATCCTCAATGAAAGAAATACCATAACTTCTACATCTTGGGGTCATTAATACTATAAGGCATCATGCAAGCTACTGTAATGTTTGCCTTTGATATTGTTTAGGTGGTCTTCAGAAACTGAGAAGGATTTTCAGCAGTTGTTAGAGTTTGCTCAACTCTGCTCTCTCCAAATGAAATTTATTGCACCACTGGCTTTATTCACAGCAGAACTAAGTTGATGTTAAGGCGTCTCAAATTCTTTTTAGAGCTTTTCTTGAATAAAAAATTACCATAATTTTTACATTTGTTGCTGGCAATGTAGATTGCAAGAACTCCCACAGTCATTTCATTACATCACAGCTTGAAATACGCAGAAAAACGGCCTCCTGTTCTTGCTGTTCTGCTAGGGTAAGACAAACATAGGCTTAATTTTTTTCGACAGTTGTTGCACCTGCACTGGTTTGGTGACTGCAATAATCAGTTCAGAGTTATCCTAAAAGTTGCATCAGCTTGAGCTCCTTTTGGAGAGCTGGAGCAAAAAGCCACCGGATGAAGAAGGGCTGTAATCACACAGCAAATGGAGGTTATGTGTTCTTTGTTGCTATCGTGCAGCTTCTTCTTCAAGGAGATTAAAAGCATGGAGAAAAACTCTACAGCAGGAAATCTCAGGCAGAACTTTAAATAGAACTTGGAAACAGTTGAAAAGCCACAGCATGGAAAAAAGAGAGTCTGCAGAGAAGCAGATTGTAACTGGGCAGCAAGGACATGCCTAAGCTTGCAAAGAACAGCCAAATTTAGATAAGGCCCTGTGTGTCTAAGGATTTGTTATTTTAATCTGTTTGTTTGCAAAACTCCTATGGAAAAACAAATGGCATGCTGCTCTGTGGAAGCGGTGCCCTGTGACCGTACGTGGTGGTTTGTGGTCGCTCCAGCAGCAGGACCAGAGCTGTTGCTCTGAGCAGTCAAAAGCAGATCAAGCAGGTCAGGAAAAATGGGGTCAGCCACAGAAACCCACCTGGAATAAAGGGCATGCCTAACAGGATGGACTCGGAGAAGAGAGAAAAGGTAGTTTTGCCTTATCTGCTTTACTGCTTTAATGAAAGCACACCCATGAACACCATGAGAACCTTCATGGGGCAGCAGAGGTTAATTACATTTCCTTTTTCTAATCTTTCATTTCATGAAGGATTTTACCTTTTAGATTATTTCTTATGAGAGTTCCCTTCCACAAAGTAAATCCTTCTTTTGCCTTTACATGAAGGACCATATTTCTAGTCAACCAAGATAACAGACTTTCCTACTGTCTGCTCTTAACCCAGGCAATGGTAGGCAGTTACAGAAAGCTCCAACAGCAGCATTCTTTGTCCCCGTTTTGAAGCCATCAACATCCAGATCAAGAATAAACACAGCAGAACTAGAAACCAAAGGATCTATCCCACAGCTGGCACCTCCTTGGCGGAAGCTCCCATCACCCTACACCAAGCACTGCTTCCAGATACGTAACCTGCTGCTAGGGGTGAAGATCAACATAACCAGCGCAGGGCCACAAAGATGATTGAGGGAGTGAAGCATCTCCCTTATG
The DNA here is from genome assembly GCF_000695765.1 of Mesitornis unicolor. Classification (NCBI taxonomy): domain Eukaryota; kingdom Metazoa; phylum Chordata; class Aves; order Mesitornithiformes; family Mesitornithidae; genus Mesitornis; species Mesitornis unicolor. Next base: position 3,007 of record NW_010196577.1, read on the forward strand.
AGGAGCGGCTGAGGGAGCTGGGTCTCTTTAGCTTGGAGAAGAGGAGACTGAGGGGTGACCTCGTGCATGCTTATAAATTTGTAAAGGGCGAGTGTCAGGAGAAAGGAGCCAGGCTCTTCTCTCTGATGTCAAATGACAGGACAAGGGGCAATTGGAGCAAGCTGGAGCATAGGAGGTTCAAGCTGAATATGAGGAAAAACTTTTTCACTGTAAGGGTGACAGAGCACTGAACAGGCTGCCCAGAGAGGCTGTGGAGTCTCCTTCTCTGCAGACATTCAAAACCCGTCTGGACATGTTCCTGTGTGACCTGGTCTAGGTAATCCTGCTCTGGCAAGGGTTGGACTGGATGAGCTTTCAAGGTCCCTTCCAACTCCTAAGATTCTGTGATTCAGTGATAACAGCATTGGAGCACTGGGACCTCATAGTCATTTGAAGTGTTTATCGTCACCAGCTGGAATTTCACCCAGAAGTGAAGTGGAAGGCAACAATGAACACCGAAACATTTGCACTTTTGTCTCTCTTTTTGCCAATCACAAGTTTGGATTGATAACTTCACAGTTCCACGTACCTTGTTACAAGCAAGAGCTGTGGATGTTCAACATTGCTAGGAACAAAGCAAGTTTTATCATCTTCAGTTCAAGATCATAATCTTTAGACTATTTGAGAAGGGAATTCAGTCAAGTGTGTAACACAGCTAACGCAAGGCAGGCAAATCCAAGAGATGTGATGTCTTATTGCCATACCCATGCAACTGAACCAGCAGAACTTGAGAGGAACTGATGCACAGATGGTAGAGAAATGAACAAGGAAGATGTCCATAGTCCAAAGGACTAACTAAGGTCTTCTCTGGTTAATAAGAGAATGACATGAAGATAAGGAAATGTACAAATATAGCATTTAAAGTTACATTACATACATTCATAGAATGAGTGATTGCTTCTAGCGCATACTACTACGTATAAAAAGACAAAATATCATTGTATGCTATAAGGAAACAACACTTTAGATTCGTGCTGCTGGAACCTACTGCTGCCATGTGGCCATCACCGTACCAAATGTCACTTTTACACTCTCCCACATAGTCCCTAGGAATCCTCCTCTAAAAGGAGGGCAAACAGCAACTGGAGCCCTTGCAGTGCCACAACTGGTCACTGGAGCAAAGCAGTCAGCAAAGGATAAATCCCAGCAGGAGCCAGCAGCAGAGAGGAATGCTTCATGCATGTGGTCAGCATGGCCTGCAGCCACCTCCACTGTCAGCCACTGAGGCACTGGTTGGTGGGAGTGAAGGAAAACAGACCAGCAGCCCAAATGCAGGGAGACAGGAAGGAATACTCTGCAGTTTTCAAAACCAGGTCTGTTCCCGTAATAGCAGCTGGACCGTGACAAAGAGGTATCTGACAATGTACAATAACAGCTACCTTTTGCATCTTCCACAAATTGTTTGGGGTTTCTAAAAATTAGTCTAACATCGATCTGGATATTCTTCCTATAGAAATATTAAAAACTCTAGGGAAAGGAGATTATCAGAATGTATTTAATTAAACGAATATAAGTAAGAAGAAAAAAAACCCCACAAAACTAACTATTGCCTGAAATCCTTTTTCTTAAATTAAAAAAGCTCCCAAGATGTAAAACCATCTAACTATCATTTAATCTTAGCCTGGAAGGATAGTGCCCTCTGGTGATAAAAAATGCCCTGTTATTTGAAAGTATAAAGTTAATCTCTTTTTTCTTATGGCACTTCTAAGCAGCTGCATCAGACCACTCAACTTCCAAAGCTCTCTTTTTAAAAGATGTTTCATTGAGAAGCTTTTGTTTGTTTCAAAGATATCCGATTATGTATGATCACAGAAATCTAGCAAATTAACATTTTCTTACCTGATGCAAATAGCTGCTGACCGATTCTGCTGTTCCACACACTCTCAGCATTCATGATGGTTAGCAGGAGTTTTAGAGAGGCAAGAGTTACACACTTTATGGTTGTGCCTTTTGAGAATAAACAGAGGCCTAACATTCAGTCACTGTCCGGTCCCAGTCCCCAGTAAGTTCTTCTAGTTAACTACAGGAAAGAAAATAAGGATAATATGTTCATATTTGATCCTATCTGCAAAAAAAAGATCTATAATGTGTTCCACTGAAAATGTCACTAATTCATTCAAGTACAAATAAATAAGTAAATTTGAGTGGGGAAAAAAAAAGCACATCTTGTTTTCAAATTATGGTAATATTAGAAAAATGTGCGGTAACTGAGATATATTTAATATCTTTGCTAGGTTGCAGGGGGAAGTTTAGGAGAATCCCGCTTAAATCTGGTTGTACTTTCCATATTAGCCTTTTCTACCAAGATGAGGAGATTTTGTGGTCAGTTTTTGTTTTATTTGCAATCAACATATTTAAAAATATTGGCAAAACCTATGACTTTTCCTAAGACTGAAGGGTAAAGGCATTGGAGAGAGAATGCACAAGGGGAAAGAAGCTAGGGAAATTATTCATAACAAGTTGGCATCTTCAGTTTACAAAGATACTGGAGGGGGAGACTAATCCATGATGTCAAGGCTCCCAGATCCCAGTGCCACAGGAACATCTCCTGAGAAGGCTGGTAAGGAAAACGCGTTTTGAACTCCTTATACAGCAGCAGCAGGTAAGACACAATTATGTGAGTGCTGATGTGAGCTTGCCCTAGAGATGGAAAAGTCCCATAGTCTGTGCCAGATATGACATTTCTAATCACTAACCAAGTCTCACACTGAGTTTTTCCAGGCATTCTGAGTGCAATTCCTTAGAGATTTTTTCTGTTAGTGTTTTTCCATAGCTCTGTGCCCAGAATAAGAACCCTCCTTGAGGAGGAGATTAAAGTAGGCTAATTCTGGCTTGGAAAAGAGTGGAAGCGTGACAGTGAATAACAGGAAAGCCCTGCAGAGCCAAAGCACGCTGCCATGGCAAGGGAGGAAGCATTATCCACCTTCCCACACACTGCAGCTACAGCATCGGCTGCCCTTAGACTGATCAAGGACTACACAGCCTATGCCAGAGACGTTTGCTACCCCGCATGGTCTAATGACCCAGACAACTCCTTGTGCCTATACTGTACCCCTGTTGGTGGGTCTGTAGCAGCAAGGATCATAACAGGAGTGCAATAAATTGTCTAGAGTGCTCCGGAAAAGAGAATACATGCTGGGTTTTAAGTAATTCACCTCCCAGCAACACTTGAGAAATAAAGGACAACAGCAAATGACCACTGAGATGAAAGGAGGTTCAGTTTCATTTCCCTTTTCCAAGATAGGCTTATCCAAATATTTAAGCAGAAGAACCTCACCGTATGTATCTGTCCTACTGCCTTTTAACAGCTCTGTGTTTTACAACAGATTTAGAGGTTGAGGATAGGGAAAGTAAGAAAGCCAATTTCACCTGAATCCATGCTAGTGAACAAGTTTAAAGTTGCATTCATGTTCTATTTATAGTTCATACAAAATTAAATTCTTATTATTGAGTTAGATGGCTTTGTCTACACTTCCAAAATTTAGGCAGTAACTATGTGGGGGAAGAGCACATAAAATGTAGTTGAAAAGTTGCAAATTAAGTTGCCAATATAATTTTTTTTTATTCTCCCCAAAGGAGAAAATTATTAAAACGAAATCTGCTTCCATTTAACTTCTTAAAAGTGATCTTTGTGAACCAAGACCCAGTTCTTCAAATTAGTCTGCATTTTCCACTGTCTTAGATGTTTGCACTTGTTTTCTAGCAAAAACAGTTGGGTCAGATGTTTATAATGAGGAGCAGTCAGGATCGTCATGTTAAAAGCTTTAGCTATGCATATAAAGTTTCCATGAGCATTTGACTTTACAAAAACCTGTCAATGTTAAAAAGATCAAGTAAAAATTACTGTCTCTCTCATTTAAATAGTAGCAAGAACAGGAAAGAAAAGTATTTGAAATTAAAATCAAGTCAGCAAGATCATGCAATGTCTTGCAGAGCTACCTTAAAGCTTTTAATGTTGTTCACCAGTCATTTTGCTGTAGAGGGAGTTGCTGGGTGCTCTGCACTTCTGAAATGAACACATTTGCTTGCATGTGCAGGTCTTCACTTTGGAGTAGTTTGGACAGGTGGAACAGCAGCCGTTGCCTGAGCCAAGCTGGCTACTCCGAGGAAAAGCAACTTTCTTCCCTCCCTTCCCCATTCCCAGCAGCAGAAACAAATCTCCCCGTGGCTCATATCCTAGGTCTGCTTCCCACAGCAAGAGTTAGGGCTAGATCAGGCTACAGCCTTCATGTAAGACGATTCAGTTTTGATATAGTGCTATAAAGTCTTCCACTGTTATTCCTACTGCCCAACTCCCTGTTCCAGTTTCCAGTTATTCACTGGCCCTCGTATGTGCTAAACCATAAATAGCAAAAAGAAAGCAACTTAGAAAGAAGAGCAGCTCCCAAAATTAAGAGTGAAAAAGGAACCAAAGCTCATTTACCTTTATCCTACAATGCAGACAAGAAATGTAACCAAGAGGTATTAACATTTTAAGTAGCATCATTGTGTATTTTATGAAGGAATCCTTTGAAACGAGGCTTCTAAGAGGAAAAAGAGTGCCATCAGCACGTAGCTGAGAATACCAGTAAAGGGTGGTCACGTAGATAACTTGTGAACTAAGGTTGTGCAAGATTAGGGAAAAAAAGAGCAGAGTACAGTACTTGACACAGCCCAGGAAATTTGCTTTGCAAGAGGTTTGTCACTGGCAGGGTTGTTTTTAATTATCATTGTTTTGTGTGTTACATCATTATCATCATTGCCATCGTTATTGTTATTATTTCACTCAGGATAACATTTGAATGCACTTCACCATCTTTAGGAATCCAAATCCACAGAAATAATGGAGAGAGTTACCTCTGATTTTGCCCATCAAAGGAAAAATGGCATGAAATGTTGTAAGATCTATTTAAGTACTAAGCTTTCAGTTGACAAGACAGAATAAAATACAAAGGAGTCTGATAATGGGGCAATTGTCAGTTAAAATACGGAGCTTCTGAAAATAGAGGGGAAAAAGATAATAACAGGTTAAAATACTTGAAAGGCTGCGATATGTGCTGTGTTCTTAAATATTTCATTATCTTCCTGCTCCTACAAAACATATGGATTAAGGGGATATTGATTTTTTTTTTTCCTCCCATTGAAATCCCTTTATAGAGAACAGCTCCATTTCTTTTTATACTTGGTACCCTATTTAATATTCTCAGTTCAACCCTTGTGATTTACTGTGTCTCAGCATATCAAAGATTTCAGTAATATAGGACACACTCATTTGAACATGAATGAGACTATTCCTGGGAAAACTGAAGGCTGGAAATCATCACAGAATTACAGTCTGTCTGATGTGTTAGTTTAAAAATTGCTGCTAACTGCTACATCGTATGACTCAATAGCAAAGGAGATCAATGAAGAACTCTCTTCTAAAAAAGTTCTGTTGATCTGAAGGGGGAGGATGGGGAAGGAACTACAGTGAGACTGGAAAAAAATATTCCTCTCGGGTAGTCTCTAGGGGTGTCACAGGATGCTAATAATAATTCTGGAAGATCAAGAAGTTTTGAAATATTTATAGGCTCTACTTCGGAAAGCTTAGCTGATGCCTCAACCTTCTAGCAGACTCTAAATAGCACCTGTCAACCCAAGCATAACTGAGCAGAAAATGCCACCGGTGTAATACGCAGCACTAGCGGTGAGCAGTGCGAGCCTCCAGAACGTTACAGAGGAGAACCAAGTGAATAAGGTTTCTCTCCTAAGCATGAACTGCACACATGACGATCTACAGATCTATGCCCAAAGTCCAGCAAAATAAAAACAGTAAATAAGCAGGTTCCACAAGAAGGAGACATAACTGAGTATGACTGATTTTTAGGTGCTTTCTGAATATTCTGCTAATTCCTTTTTGGTTGGTTTGACCTTTATGAGTTTTGCTTGTTTTGGTCTTTAAGGAGGACAAGTGTTGCAAGAACCAGCACTGCAAAGTCTCCAAACTGGTCCCAGAGGAAGACATCAGGTTGTGTGGCCCAGAAGGAGAACAAGACACAGCATGGAGGATAGGAATAAAGTCATAAATCATTTAATTTATCTATTAATTATTGAATATTTATAATTTAAATTTTTAAATTATAAAGTTATAAATTATATAGATTACATTTTCTGGGTACTCAGCAGCTCAGGACTGAGGTGGGACAGCACGACGTGGAAGCAGCAAAAGAAGTGTGAACTACTTGGAAAGGAGGAAAAAATGTATTTTTAATTACAACTAATTACTAATGCAATTAACATTTCTCTCCACACATGGAAAAGGAGCTTTCCAGCAGCTCTTGGATGAAATTGCTTCTCTGGGACTACGGGACTTGTCTTCTTTTTCCAGTGCCTGGCATACAACTCACTTTAGGCCTCTGTTTCAATTTTCAGATCAAAACAAGATTTTACTTCCTCCATCACACAAAGTGTTGAAATGCATTTAGATAGGAAGTGTTATTAAGTCAGTACACTTCACTTGCAGATTACCACCAACAAACTGTCTATTGCCTCACTACCTTGCACTGCACCCAGGCAAGTACATTAACCTGAATCAGAGTGACTGCACAGCATCGTCATCCCATCTGGAGGCTTTTCATGCCAGTTCTGCATGGTGAAGTATCCATGCTTGAGGGTAACAACATGCTCAGTTGTTGGAGTTTTATTAAACTTCATCCTGTTTTGTGTATCTGGCATCAACATTAAGTCTCTTATATCTATGTTGGGTTTTAAATACCATTGAAGATTATCAAATCTTTATATTGGATAATTTTACTAAGCTTAGCTAGAGTGCTGTGCAGTTTGCATACACTACTGCAATCAGTGCTATAACAGTAGTCATCATTAGTTTCAAATATACGGTTTAAGGGACATCACATAAGCAAAATTACTCACTGTTTCACAGTATATGTGAATGTTGTATCAAATAAAGCAGAAAACATTACACATTTTGAAAGGTTATATACTGCCCCAAGCAATTCTGTAGAAACTACAATTATGAATAGTTTAAATTAAAATTAATGTTTAATTATTTCTGCCTATGAAACAGCAAGAGATTTATGCCAGCCTGTCTTTCTTCCCTGAAACTGTTTCATAATAGACTACCAATATTTACAAATTTGCTTGTCATAAAAAGAGCATATGAGCACAGATTTAACTGCTGAGAGACAGTATGTTCACATATGATCTGGACCGAATCTGAGCTGTTTTTTGACACTATCAGCTTTCCATAGCATCCACAAATACAAAAGGCCAGTCCACCCTTCTTAACACAAGGCCAATGGAAATTTTTCTGCTCCAAAGAGACCTCATATTCACTTAAGCTCCCATAGTTTCTCTAAGTAGCTCAGTATTCATTTCTCTCTTCACTTTTCTCCCTTGAACTCATCCGAAATGCCCCATAGGTGAGAGCAATAGAAATGCCATTGAAGGCTGCAGCAGAACCTGGGTGACCGCCAGAAAGCTCCCGCAGGAAGGGGAGAAGGGCACAGGCCAGCACAGCACAGTTAATTGATAGCTCAGGAGCACGGCTCTCGTCACAGGCAAGGGAGCAGTTTTCTACGTACCTCAGCAGACTGGAACGAGAAGAGAGGAAGGAAACAAAGCCCTCTACAACTGTGTAGAAGGCTACAGCGGCTCTCCTGCTGTCCTGTTTCAGCCGTCAGCAAAGTCAGGGATTTAATTCAAGTTCCTCAAGTTAATCACAGCTGGGAAAGCAGAAACAGGACTAGAGAAAGCTCATGAACAGCTGCTATGAAATGCTGTGTTGACAAGAGAAACCGCTCCACAGTACCTAATGTGCCATCAGATCGTTTCTCTTGGATGCATTAGATTGTATTTTATATATATATATAAATAATATGAAATATATAAAACATATATAAAGAATATAAAATATATTATCAGCATACAAGCAAGAGAATGAGAGACTGAGCATCTTCACACATTACTTGAGCCACAATTTGGCTTTTAATGAGGAAAAAAAACTCTTAAGAAGTGTTACATGTTTTCATTGATTATTTTTATGCCCCTTTCTCCTCTGTGAACTCTAATGATGAAATTTATTGCTTTCAATTCCATTCCTTTTCCAGCTTGACAACAGCTTTTACTACCAGATACTCTTTTTAAGGTTATTTCTCCTTTTCACTGCAAATTTTACTAAGCAAAAGAAATCCTAAGTATGTTCTTGTAGGCACTTATTTGCCTTTACAGGACTAATTGAGAGTATATGCATAGAACCAGCACAGAAATACAGATTACTTTTGCCATAAAAATGTTGTTATATTCTTGCAAATACCAAAACTCCAAAAATCTATAAATGAATCTCAGTGGCTGTGCAGAAAGACACAGATTACCAAGAAAACATCAGAAAGGAGCTCTCTGCATGGAGATGTGTAACGTCGTTGCTCATCTCCCGCATCCATAGCTGCTCAGCAGATGCCTAGCCTGGGGCAGTGGGCTGCTACCCTTCAGCTGCAGGAAGCACGTGTAGAGAGGACCTGCTCCTGAAACAGCCAAAAAGCACTTTTCAGACCTAGCCACACTAGCTCTGTCTGCTGACGTGTATTTTCTTGCTTCAGACGTCTCCCTCGCTCTTGCCACCCTTTATGCAGTCCTCTTTTTTTACACCCTGTACGCCACCTTCCCACTGCCCCCCTTCATCACTCTTTGGCACAGCAGACTGCCTATTCACCTCATAACCTAGGTTTTTGTGTTTGTTTTATAAGTGAGCAAATACCCCCTGTCTACATTCAGGAAATGAATTTGATGCTTGTGTCATAGCCTCCCTCTCGCTCTGTCCTACCAGGATGGTCTCACCTTAGCAGCAGGATCCAGCTACGTCCAGGATCCAGGGAAACCAAGCAAGTTTGGTTGTCCAGTCTCAGCAGCAACTACTCCTTGCCTCAGTGACAAGCAAATACAGGCAGGTACTTTTGCTATGACCTGATGCAAACACCCAGCCCAGTGAAGCTGTCAGAAATATTAAAGAGTAATTGGTATTCTTTCCTCCCTCTGATCACAAAGCCCATTTTCCACCTCTTTCCAACAGCTTAGATCTGTAAAAAGATCAAGCAGGATCATTCAGTGGTTTGGGCACCCTCTTCTCTTGCAAGGCGTGTTTCCCCATCCGTTCTGTAAAGAAAAGAGAAAGAGCAGATGCATGTCCTGCCCAATCTATCTACATTGCAGGTCTGGGTGTAACACTTCCAAGCTGAGGAAGGCTCAACTTTCTTCTTTCTCACCCTCATGCTTTCCCAAAATGTAAATTTCCTCATGGATTTGGGCTCAAAGAATAGGGACATAATGGAAATTTAGGTTTGTAAGCACAAAAGGTGCAAGCTTCCTAGCACATAGTTCAGGTTTTCAGGAAGCATTTGATTGATGCACACAGAAAGGTACCTGCAGATGGACTTTGCACATTTGGTAAGGTACTTCTGCTGCTTCCTTATAGGATAAAGCACAAAAGGATGCAGACCATTAGAAGATACTTGACTTGGCTGTAGTATCCTCCCACTGTGTTCACCTCAACCTGGAAGATGCAATGGCATCTGTGACAGCAAGTACTTAGAAAGACAGAATTCCTGTCTATCGCTAGGTCTATGAATTGTGACAGTTTAGGGTTTTTTCCATCTTCCTTCATTTTCTTTCACCTCAGTTCATTAGGTGGATATTCACCGAATCACCAAAAGCCACCCCTGACCATTATCTCCCAGGACAGAGACTCCGTAAGAATACAGCAAGTTGAGTGATATCTTTCTTGAGAAATCTTTCTTACATGAATTTGCACAACTGCTCTTGCCTCTCTTCATTTCTGGCCTCTTCTTGGAAATATCATATCTAAAAATAACATCTCTAAAAATTCTACTTTATTCATTTAAACCTGCTGTTGGATGGTCCTTATACTCAGCAGTGGATGATTATTGTTTATCATCTTCATAACATTCAGTATTTTATAGCCCTTTCCTGTACCTACCCTCTCTCTCTTCCACACTGAAGACCTCTATGCTGTTTAAACGTTTTTCATAAGAAGCAGGGACTCAAACTGTGACGGATGAGATATAGTTTTTAAAAATGGCATAATGACAACCCAAGATTTTCTGTTTGCCTCTTTCCTACTATTCCCCAGTACTTTGTTATTATTATTTTGTTATCATGAAGCCCGGAACTGACTCTCATAGTGCAAAGAACAGTGATGCCAAGTACTTTCCTGGGTAGTAACAGATAGCTGAAAGCTCCTGACTCATGCACAGAAAGTGATAATAACACAAACCCTGAGATATTCGAAAATCTCCTTTCATCAGACGGCTTTGAAAATTTGGTGTCATTGGCAAGTTTTGCCACATCACTGCTCGGGTCCCAGCAGTACACACGAGCGCAATCTTTCCTGAAGATTTTCAATAATCTAAAGATACCATAGGACAGAAGGAAACGTTTTCTCACAGTTTAAGAGCCGGCTAAGAAACAGGCAAAGCAGGACTGGGACAAATGGCTGGAGCCTTCTGCTGCAAGCACCTGGATGTCTTGCGAGCGCTGGGCTTCCAGCTCTTTGCCTTCCCAGTTCTAGCCCTTCCCTCACAAGCATTCCTGAACACCTCAGCCCACCCAACCCTTCTGCTGTGCTTCCTTCCTTTTTCTTTCTGTAAGCTCTCATTAAGTGCCTCTTCCATTAATTTCCTCTGATTTTTCCCCCCTAGCTGCTGATATTTTTCTACACTTCTTGTCTTTTTCCTCCCCTCCTGAAATGCTAAGCAGTCATTTGCTTTGCATTTCCATTTCCAATCACAATGGAATAATCATCAAGACTAAATTATCTCTATTATCTTGCCTGATGAATACACACTCGAACCATTTTGAGTCAGGGGAAAATATTCACAGTAAAGGAAAGTTCACAGCAGCAACTATATAAGAGTAACAACATTCATAGGAGTACAGTTTCCTTTTATTTTTACATTTTAAAATTTGTTTATTTGCCTCTACCTAGCCCTATTATGCCATGCTTTGTCACTGATCCTTGTAAGAATCACTGGAGTGTAATAACAAGTAATTTGGATTATCTGTTCAACTCACAACTGCAAATCCTAAAACAGACTCTGACAATAAAGTTGTCTTCTGTGGCACACTGACATTAATTTCTGCCTCACAGGAAAGAGGAATATAACAGAACGGATAAGTTGTAGCAGTCAATAGTATTCAACGAGAACGTTTCAAGACAGCTATAATGGTGTCAGGAAGCCCTGAAGCAGTTTGTTAATAATACAGTTTTCACATTTTGGAACAGAATAACTACATTTTATTTGGAATATTCCTCTACATTTGCAATTCATGAGACACTGAACACCTTAACTGACACCACACACTTCTATTCTAGTGTGTTTGTTCCCACCTGGGTATTGTAGAAATGGTGGCTCCTAGAAAACCCTGCCTCAGGGTTTCCAGCTGAAGTTCCTGTTTTCAGTGCTGATAAGGTTCCTGAGCTCCGAGAGTCCGGACTAAAATTTCCTGTATCAAATGTGTGCCTTAGAAGAGCATATGGACATTTTCAATTAAAACCATTCCTTCATTCTGTGAAGGAATTAGTAGAGAAAAAGTAGTGCCCCATTTAAGTCAAATGCTTTCCTCCCTTTTGCTGAAAAAAAATGTTAGCTCTTGCCTTGTCTTAAAGAAAGAAATCTCTCCAGAAGATGTTTCTCTGCTTTACAGTTGTATATTTTGCTACAAAACCCTGCCGAGTACACAACTCTTGTGCATCGTTACGTGCCATCTTCAGAGAGCAAAATGCCGTCCCTTTGAAGGACACAAGCCCTTCAGAAACGGGAGAGCTGTACTCCTCCTGCAGCTTGTGTTCCAAATAATAGTAGCTACTGTGGTTGCAATAGTAGTTGTGGTTCACGTCTAGCATGAAAAATAAGAGGAAAATAAGCCTTCTTACGACTGGTAGCCAGGTTCTAGTAAGGGCACATATGACCAGCTTGATTAAAACTGGATTAGATTAAGAACTGTGAATGATATGAACAAGGTAATTGGAACTGAGAAAAATATGGAGAGATGATGAAACAGAGGTACTGTCTTTGCTTGATTATACTCCCACTGTCCCAAGCCCATCAATCTGTAGATCGGGGATTTTCTACACCAGAGATGCCTTCTGTATATTTTGTAGCTCTACAGATTCTTCTTCCAATAATTTGTCTCATATCTCCTCAAAAAACGACGTGTTCTTGAAAGCCTCCAGGTCCACATGAAGAACAACAGCTATTCCAGCAAGTTTTCAGTTCTAGACATGTGTCCAAGATTCTGGATGCAGCTCAAAGTCTCCAGCACAGTAATGCATGATATATTTTCTTTTGATTGTTTGTAATCTGGGAAAACACAAGGCCAGAATGCCAGCAGAACACTAAGACTGCAACATCAAATAAACAGATCTCAAAAACTGCTAGGATTCGCATTGTCAATGTAACAAAAGTTCATCACCTCCTTCACCCACACGTAACCCTTTTAAATCTGAGTTCACTACAAACAGTGAGTCATAATAAATGTGTAAGAGTTGTCTGGTTGTCTCTAGAATCTCTCTGGTTTTGTGGGGGTTTTTTTGAAGTAGAAACTGAAAAATTCAGACTGAATAATGTAAGTGTTCTTACAAAGGGATAAATTGGTTCTATGGTTAAAGTAATTCAGCTATCCCTGCCTGTGTCACAGATAATCCAGACAAACTTTAAGCTGCTGAAGTCAAAGTATTCTTCCTCATTTTCCAAGTGACTGATGTCAGACACACATAAAGATGTTTTTAGAACTATATGCTCCAAACTGAAGTTAATAGAATATGTCATCACATGTCACACACATTAGGAAGCCTGAGGCAAAATAAGTGCTGCATATCTCACACTGAGCGTCTTTGCTGATAGGTATCAGATTGTGATCAAAATTCCCTATGAGAGTTGAAAAAAAAAAATTACAGTATTCACAGTAGTGAAGATTTTCCCAAAACTGCTGATTGTCAGCAGAAATGAAACACCGTGCTTCAGGTTTACACAGAAATTTTGTTTCATGTCTGGTTCTCCATGTATCCCTGTCAGCCACCTTACACGTCTATCCTGGGTGTTTTCATCACCCTACTGGGGACCCTGCGGTGAACAACTGCTGTCCCTGCTGCAGTCTCACTTGTCATGCACTGCAGGAAATTTACTCCCACTACAAAATTGACATCAGCTTTGATGGAGCCAGAGTACGTGCATATACACTAGGATGTTCAGACGCATTGAACGAGGTAAGGATATACAGGACTTTCTTGGATTACTTTTTGTTCCAGAAGGCCTTTCACATGAAAGGTTAAGAATTCACTGATGAATTTGTCATTCCACTTACCGTAATAAACAGATGTTTCAAGTCTCACAAAAATTAGATCATTCTCTCCATGGTGCTAAAACCTTTATCTTTAAAACCCTTCCTGGGTATTACACTATTTAACCCAGCTTAAAATGCAAGGAAAGACTATTAAAATCACCCACCACACTAAAAAACTTCAAGGCCACTCCAATTTTTTTTTTCTTTTGTTTATTTAGGACAAGTACTCTGGCCACATAGAACGTGCAATGTCTTGTATTACTATGAGAAAGGGGTAAAACAAGTTAAAATTTAATTGCAAAATCTGAAAAAGTATAACCTTCCAGAGAATGAAAAAAATCCATCCAGATTAAGTAATTAGGTTTCCTTTCCTTTTCTTTGGAACAGACCATGTGAATATTCTTTTTAAACACATCAAAATAAACCTGGAATAATGTTTGTTTTCTTGACTTTTCAAAGTACTCTGACCAAAGACGTCACCTTAAAGACTGCAACAGGAATTTGATCATAATTACACTTCGATTGAAGCCTCAATTGAAATGTATCGCCCCTGGGTTCAACCTCATTTGGCAACTCCACTTCACACGTGTTTCATTCTTTTGCTTCTCAGTGTAGATACAAACAAGTTTGGTAAGAAAAGTGAAAACTGATTCTTTCTATGTAAGGCTGCAGGAACCACCCCAACCAGCCTGAAAGACTCTGAAAATAGCCTCCCAAAAAGGCACAAGGAACAAACAGTGGTGTGGGCTCTGAGAAAGCTCCCTCTGCAAGGACAGAGGACAGTATTTTCCCACATACAGAAAACAAAGCATTTTCTACATGTTCTCTAAGCAGAGCACTTCTTAGTTTTGTCATCTCTCTACCAGTTTCACTCTCCCTTCTTCCTTTGAAGGATTTATTCTGGTTCTGCCCAGACAGGAAGAATTGTCCTTTCAATGGACTGAGATCATAGAAGAACCACAATAACTCTATTTCGCAGGATCACAGAATATCAGAAGTTGGAAGGG
>NW_010196578.1:0-371 GCF_000695765.1 Mesitornis unicolor
AGGGATTTGGGGGTCGGTGGTGGAATTTGGGAGTCAGTGGAGGGATTCAGGGGTCCAGGGGAGGGATTTGGGAGTCGGTGGTGGAATCTGGGGGTCGGTGGAGGGATCTGGGAGGATCAGTGGGGGGATTTGGGGGGCAGTGATGGGATTTAGGGGTCAGTGATGGGATCTGGGAGGATCAGTGGTGGGATCTGGGGGGTCACTCACACATGGCTCAGCCTGGGGGTGTCCTGGAAGGCGTCGATGGAGATGTGCTGCAGCCCCGACCCGGAGATGGTGCTGGGGGTGGGGGGAAAAGGGGCTGAGCACCCAAATTGGGGACCCCCCCCCGTTTGAGCCCCGCAGCGGGATCAAGCTCCAGGGGTCCCCCA